>NC_088362.1:46154193-46189193 GCF_034508935.2 Berghia stephanieae
CATGGATACGCACAGTTTTGTGTGTTGGTTCGTTATACTTCCGGATGGCAATGTTATGAGCTTAATATTGTTTATAGCTTATTCCGTTTATAATATATAAATAACAATAAATAAATAATAAATAAATTCCCTTTATTCGTCCCAACGGGGAAATTTGTCTTTAGGGCCTATTCCAAGGGAAGACTGGAATAACCCAGGCGTCAGCCGCATCGCAGCGCCGCAAAGTGTGCTAAGGCGAAGTGACTTGCTCAAGGTCACACGACGAGGATAGTAGTCGAACTCGGTGCCTTTTGGGTACGAAGCAAAGACCGTACCGCTGAGCCACGCTGCCTATATGACACATCATTCTATTCGGACAATTACTACCGTTTTGTAATTCATTGTACATATTTTCAATTTCGATATTTCCTATGTTATACTTTTATATCTGTTAGATAATAATAACGACAGCGTTATAAAAGGTGAAAATAATACAATCAAGTCAAGGAAATCGGGATAAAATCTATTCCCATAGGGCCTATGGCCGTAAAGTATTCTGTACTTTACATCATTTTGTAACGAAGTTGAAGTAGGAGAACATTCGAGTTTTTATCAAATGACAAACAGCGGTCTTTGTTTGGCAGGGAAGCTACTGGGGGTGAAGGCACAAAGGACGACGTATCGTAAATATCTTATTTATGTCATAAAGCGGGGACCGCATTTCTCTGACGTCAACGTCCTTATTCGTTTGATACGTCAATAAGTATTGATTGATTTTCTGGATTGACCACAATCGACAAAGTGAAATATACGTGAAGACTTATGTAAAAGTAGAGTACTTTCACCGCTGGGCTAAATGGAGCGGATTAAACGAGTTCTATGATGTTTTCGGAATTCGACATCTAACGATCTTATAATAAATGAAATAAATTTGACTAACTACAATTTGAGGAGTTAATTTGTACAGCCTTTTAGTCACACTACTACCGTTTGAGACACAACCACCTCCGTTATAATTATTTAAGGGTGAATGAACAGGCGACAAAATAAAATCCTAAGTCTAAATCTAAATACGAAAATAATAACAAACACATTTCTATTAAGACTTCCCTCTGGAGAGCTCAACATTCAGATTGAATCGATATGGTTAAAAACATTTAATTTATCATTATTTTGTCTTGATCTTTAATTCATTGGGAAGCAGTAGTTTTGACGTCACACCTTTCTCTCTCCAGGTTCTAAAATCATTAGAAGCGTGTATCCAGTCCTCCTGGTGATTCACAAGAATAGGTTACACATTGAATCATAAAGTGGAATAGCTATTTTAGTTGCAGGATGTACAGGCAGATTCTTATGATTACGGTCGTAAAAGAACAAGGATATCTTATCTTTAGTTAGACTAAAAAAATAACCCAGAAACCAGAAGATCAGTTGCAACAGGTATATGTATCCAGTCCTCCGGAGGCTTGTTTCCACATTTCCAAGGAGCATGGAACCGATATTATGACGTCACACGTATGTTCCGTATTTCATTGTGACCAGTCGTCTCAAAACAGGGTGAACTCTACAGGCACGTTTTAGTGGCAGGTCTGATAACCGAATGCAATCATGGGCCTTATTTAACATGAAGACGAGACACCGTACCGCTGAGTCAACAATACACACAGTAAGGCTATCCACACACCGGAGACTGACTCCGATGACCCGGCACTGCCGTCCTCTGCCGTCTTCCGGATAAAGACGTCGGGCACCGACAAAATACTAAGAATAAAGAGAAGAGCCGCTAGACCTACCCATACCAAGCAGCCGGCGTCCTCTGCCGGTTTTTATCGAATTTGGTATGGGTAATTCTGGAGGCTCTTCTCTTTATTCTTAATATTTTCTCTTTGCCCGACGTCTTTATCCGGAAGACGGCAGAGGACGGCAGTGCCGGGTCGTCGGAGTCAGTCTCCGGTGTGGGTTAGCCCTAATGAATTCATCTCTTAACGAAAATGATCCTAGCTCAAGAAAATTAAACGATATGCCAGAAGCAAGGATCGAGCCCGTACAATGCTTTATCTGCTCAGTAATATCACATTCGGATGAACGTGATGAAAACGTTTTGCGATGGATGACTTGTGGACACAAATGTCTGATAAATTCAACCATAATTTTTGAACAGTCATGAATTTCTATCCTTAATGTAATGTCCTTGATTTAGACTTTAAAAAATCGTTCGTCAATTTTTGTACTCTGGGAGTTAAATTAGTGTTTACGTAGAAGTGTGTTTATACCAACGTGCACTTATTTTCAGGGCTGATGACCTACCTAATTTTGTGGGCTCATTGTTGTGATGGAAATGCTCTCAAACAAAATTTTAAATTATTGACATTGCAAACAGCAATGTTCAATCAAGCCTTATATTATGTGAACCTAGGTTTATACAAAGGAAGTGAAATGGATGAGAGGCTCTTTGTATTGAATCTGTCCACACCGAGGTGTGTGTTTAGACACTTTAATGCATGACATAATAGCAATTAAAAGACGTGAATTGATCAAACATTTTGTACACTAAATAAGCAGGACACATTGACATCGTATAAATTGAGAATCTCACTTGTGCCAGGAAAAAGTAAATAAACAGTGTGTATAGCATTATGCCTGACAAAGGTTATGTGACAAAAAGCCGCAATCTGGTTTTATGTCACGTTGACCCTAATACTGAAAATTAAATTTTGGGTCAAAATGACCCAACATACGAAACGCTTTTCAAAACAATAATCGAAGCTATACTTATTGTTTTTGCATGTAACTTCATACGTATGTGTTTAAAATTGCATTTTCCCCTCGATATAGTTTAATTGACAGAGCTGTATCAATATTAAGGGTCCGCACGTTTTTGGTCAGTTTTATAAGTTGAGTTTTCGGTAGGTTAAATTACAGACTAACTTGTTATTATTTTCTTTTCTTTTTTTTCGTTACTTTTCTTTTGTTTCGCTTTTTGTATTTTCCCCCCTCTTTTAGGTAGTCTTTAAAGTCAATTTTTCTGTCTATTATATAGCATGGTTAACTTCCAATTTCAATTTTCTATTTGACAGATGTTGACATGAATTTCAGCGAGGACATCTAAACCATATTTCAGCTATTTTAAGGATGTAAACTACATCTACTAACTCTTTGACAATTACTTTTTATCAACACACAAAAATCAAAGATGATTTGCAGAATTACTCTGTACAAATTTTCGCAAATCACATGACAAATAACAATTCCTTTAAATACGAAATCAATGACATCAGAACTTTAAAAAAACAGAACTGAATTCAGACTGTCATTCGTCCACGTCATAGAAAATCAATTTTCCTTACAATTTTGAAGGATCGACATTTGAATCTCATATTCCGAATATATACACGCTCTAAATGACTGACAAGGGCGCCATGTTGCCCTACATTCACACCCATCGGAGTTACAGCCCAACTCTCTATGTAGCGGATGAATCCCCCTATTCTCGTGCCCAGCGGAAGAAATGGGAATATTGGGACAACTACTACCGCCTGCATCCCCACCACTCCTACTGGTACGACTATCACGCACGACGCCATCACTATCCTCACCCCAAAGACTACTACACTCGAGTAAGCCTCCCGGACATCAGAAACCCCCCATACGTGGACGAATACGCCGTTGATCCACGCCACGAAGCTCATTACAGACTTCATCGAGACAGGGATCCCTACTGTGCCTATTGCCCGCCAGCTCCTAGAAAATTAGTGCCTTCCATGCATTATGACGAGGTATGGTCTTATGGCCACCGCCCAACCAGAACAAGATATCTCTATTATTAAAATCATTGAATGTTTATTTAATTGATTATTCTCCGGCCATTTTGGAGTGAAGATGAGAAAGACAGAAAAGTTAGACAAACATTCAATATCATGATTTTTATGGGGTACTAGATGCACACGAAAAAGATTCGGATAATTACTCTTCTACCAATTATAATTGATAAACATTTGTCAAGACGGCTTGCAATATATGACCTATCGACCCAAAACGGTATTATATCAGTATGGATAGGACCCGCGAACGTGAATTATAATCAAAACGATTCGAGAAATAGGAACTTTGAGTTTTTTGCAATGTAAAGATTTGTTGTTAAGTAGTTGTCTCCATCATGACGAAGAGAAATTCGCCTGAAGTTAAAAGTTCGTGTTTATAAATTCAACATCCAACGCCTAGTCCATTCCAACTTAATACCGTTTTGAGACGGTGGATCACTTATAAATAAAATAGCCTGACATCATTTTCCTTCGGGTTTCACCAATATAGCGGTAAATGCGGTTAAAGTTAGGATTTCATTTCGCCCTTACTGCTCAAACTGTGAAAACGATTAGTAGGTGTGATTTAGATAGCGTATAGAAAATAGTACTAAAAGGACAATTATGATATGAATGAAATTCAATCTCATTTTAAAGGCAGACTTTTTTCATAACATTGATACTGAAGGAGCAATCGGGATTGATAATCAGGTGATTAATAAAGAGTTTATGAACTATTGAGGTTTTGAGTGCAACAGTTCTGAACTCTAATTAGTTGGTTGTTTGCCCTATTATTGGAATGAAAACATAGCCTATTATTTACTTAATACATATACAATATCACATGTATATATCATCTATAATCAGTTCTTCGCGTGAGAAGGGAATTGTACGAAAAAGGGGAAAAGTAGAAAACATCTCGAAAACAATATTTTAAAAACAAATCTCGAACGATACCGTCATTTAATATTATAACATTACCCTCATTATGGGTTAGGTGAAAATTAAGAAAAGGATAAGCATCATCAAAAAAAAAAAAAAAAGAAAAGAAAAAAGAAAGAAAAGAAAAGAATAAAAGTTGTCATAAGATAGAAGCCACTCCATTGTTGGCATAAATGACAAATAAGAAACATTAAAGGATGTAAACTTGGATTTATATGAATTACCAAACACAGAATCAATTTAATTGAGGATAGCTAAACATTTTATATCATTATTTCTCGGATATCTGTTATGTATTTTACATGATTAATCAAAGAAGGGTATTGTGAACAATGCATTGTTCAAATATTTGATTTGATTCCCGTCAAGTTATGTTTACTCTGAAGGATCCATACCTTCAATTCGAAGTGCCATTTAGAATGTAGAAGAATTGATAAGACAATGATAATCCCACAGACCACACATATTTATATATTTACATGTTACATTATTGTTATATCATCCTTAGCTCATTGTAAAAAATATGTACAATATAAATGTATTCACACATGTATAAAGTATGTGTAGGTGTTATTTATATATAATACAACTTATCATGAATATATCAATCTTGGTAAATTGAGATAACTGTTTAATGAGTAGAAAACCATACGTATCATTTATGACATACAAAATATATATCTGAGTCGAGAAATGTTACAATACTTATCATCTCAGGATCCAACATACTTGTAAGATAAATTTAATTTTGGATAAAAATTGATAATTTTCTTTTTCTATATTCTTACTAATTATTTTCTTGTACCAATTACCTTCAAAAAGAGCAGTAACATAAGCATATTCGTTTATCAGCGTTTCAGGCTTCTCATGAAAAATGTTACGGTCTTCATAAAAATGTAAAAGAGAAATAATTTCCGGATATATTGGTCAATCATTAGTGTGAGGCAAGACATGTGAATTCAATATTTCATTTAATTATGAACTCATTTATTTTACCATAACTCCCTCTTTGTAATAATAAGTAAATACAACCATTTCATTTCCCTTTATTGTATGTAGATATATTTGAATTGTTTGTCTGGTTATGTTCTAATCATGTTTGAATTGAGAAATTGGTTATCTTAACAGGTATTAAATACTATATAGATAAAGCGTTATGAAGCTATCCTCCCTTTTAGGTTCAGAATCACACTTCCTTATAATACAGATAATGCGTTTTTAAGCTATCCTCCCTTGTTATGTTCAGAATCACACCCTTAAAATACAGATAATGCGTTCTTATGCTACCCTCCCTTGTATATGTTCAGAATCACACTTCCTTATAATACAGATACTGCGTTCTTATGCTATCCTACTTTGTAATGTTCAGAATCACACTTCCTTATAATACAGATAATGAGTTCTTATGCTATCATGCCTTGTAATGTTCAGAATCACACTTCTTTAATATTGATTTAGCATTGACTGATCGGATTTAATCTAACAATCCAAAACGAAAGAAAATGAACATAGAAAGAATTCGGATTTAAATAATTCAAAACAACCAATTTTTTGTATTTTCGTCTTTTCTATCATATTATTAATTCCCCAGTCAAGACAGCCTCTTACTTTTAAAATAATCATTTCTAAGTGAGTGTTTTCTCTGTACTGCCGTACTCGGGAAAATCCCATATTTTAAAATTTTACCAGAAAACTCGTCCTTCAAATATCGATCGATTTAAATTACCCTTATCTTGGCAAAAAAAAACCTATCAAACCTGGGACTTCGCGAAGTCCCGGATTTGAGATTTTTTTCTAAGATGATTGTAATTTAAATCGATCAATATAATTTGAGGGACGAGTTTTCTTGCCAAATTTTAAAATATGAGGTTTTCCATAGTATGGCAGTGTAGTTAGTGCTTGTTGGATTTCTCTCTCTGCATTGTCCAAGCTTATATTTATGCCAACTTATAACTTCCTGATCTTCACCTTCTCAGAAATACCATAGTTTCCCCTCCATCATCTAAAAACTGATGAAAATGATAATTAAGCGCGAATGCTAATCATTCCATGCGATGACTCTCACAAAAAGGCTATTTTCCCTTTAAATGAAAACTAGTAGATACACGGTGACGATGCCCTAAGATGCTATTTAAAAGATGAAGGGAAGAATACATTAACATTCAACCTACACAAAACATAGAATTGAATATTTTTTAAAAATGACCTGAAACGAAACATTACAGTTGATTAATCTTCATTGTGTAAAAAAAAAAAATCTAAATCGTATTTCATAAATTACAGAACATATCTATCCCACGCCTTAAAATACATTTTACAATATACTTTTTATAACAAAGAAGTCTTTTCACTGGGAGACTACGCGACTCCTCCACTTGAGCTACCTCTAAGTTGTTATATTGAAGTATCTACTTATACAATTAAATGTTATCAATTTTATTCTCTACGGGGTGCATCATCTTGATTCCGATGTTCTATAATGAAAATGAAAAATTATTTTGTTCTTTTCAATTCTCTTCGCTATCTCTGCATATTGTTGATCCATCTTTTCAATTTTGTAGACTGATTTTGAACGAAATGTTTCATCATCCAGTTTACAAAAACCTTCTCATTCTGTTTAAAAACGTTTCTTAATTAATTAGCTCCATCTACTTCTAACATCGAATTTAAACTGAATATTTTATTCAACATTTTATTAAACAACCTACCCACCTGTTTTAAGAATCATGCCATTTTGAGATTTTACCAATTAAATATAATGTCATTTTTAATAAAAGAAAAGTAAAATCATCTAAAATTAATGAAACGTGTCTTCAAAGTTTTCATTTTATATTTCCTGTTAAATTATGTGTGAAACAAAAGGCTTCGTAACTGGTCGGTAACTTTACATTATTTTTTTTAAAAATTCAAATGCAATATAAACACCATTTGAAATTACTTATTCATAAGCATCATAGATGACACTCATTCATAAAAATCATAGATGGTTATATGTGTCAAAATCCATTCTGGAAATGATTTCAACTTTCAAAATTTAAGTTAACTGTTATGAAGCCTTTGCAATGTCTTTGTTAATGACTTCGCCATTTTCTTTTGCATTGAGGGACATATCCAGACAAGTAAATACTGATTTTACTATTTGAGATCAACTAACATCAACTCATTATTTTACTTTAAAATTAAACAAATAATTATTACATAAATTTCCTAAAATAGGATTTGTTCATGCTTAGATAATTCAAATTGTATAAAATTCACATGTCTTGTCTCTACTGCCCGATCTGAAATTTGAAGTTGATATATAAATTATCTATGTGGAATCATTATCCATTTGTAATGGATTTGTCCCTTAAAACATGCACAAATATCCACAAATATGATAACATCGATGAAGAGTTTGAACCCTCTGATGAATATACACCTCTTTAGAGTATCTACCCTTGAAGAACACTGTGGCAAATGGAAAATTGTTTGAAACCCTAATCTCAAATGTGTTTTTCGTGGGTAGATTTACAACTGGAGAGAAAGATTTGAAATCATGCTCAAAAATCGTATTAGACTGAAGAACTCATTTCATTTTTCAAGACGTCAAATAAATGACCCGCGTGAGAAGCTAAACGTTATGGTTAATGTACCTATTCAGGACAGTGAAAATAAAATAGCTTATCCAAACGAAGTTTGAACGGAAATTGCTCGGCAACATTTTATCCGGTATTTTTTTTTTGGAAACAAATGCAGTTGGAAATTAGGGAACAGCTACTGGTGTAGGAGAAAAAATCTTTAAAAGAGTGTATAAAATGTGCCAGACAAAGCAGGAACTAAGATACAAACAAAAATCATCCCAAAAATATTAGCTGCCTCGACTAGGGATCGAGCATCAGGCCAATAGTCAGGAGTCCTGAGATTTGACCCCAATCGACCAACGCTGATATTGTTGGGTTGTTTGTATTTTTCAATCTGCATTGTTTGGCACTGTTTCACATTTACATACACACCTTTCTATGAGAGAGACACGATCGATTTACCTTTCTTAGCGCTCATACGATTCTTAGTGGTTTCTAGACGTCTTCATTTCTGAAAATAAATAAATATAACCCCTAACCTCTCACACGTCTCTGCTCTCTTCGACAAAAGTCGCCATGCCCCCATTGTCATCACCCAACGAAGAAGCAACGAGAACAGGTTCTCGCTTTCCCCTGGACTCCTCAATCCTACGTGCCACGAGATGACGGGTAAGAAGTTGTTAAATCCTTTCAATCGACGTGCAACTATTTACAGGTCTGATAACCAAAATTGTTATGGACTTATTTTTGTGATGGAAATATTCTCAATCCAACCCAAAATATTATTGTCCACGGCAAAATCTCATAATTGCGTTCGGTTATCCGACCTGCAAATTTGTGCACGTCGCTTTAAAACATTTGCAGTCTAGAGTCCCAAGTCATTAGCATACATTTATAAATGTGACACATTGTAAAAACATGTTCCATTTTTTAAACTTGTAATTTTTCTTAATGTAATTAGTTTTTAATTTTAATAACTTTACAAAATAATATGATGGCATTGGAGAAATAATCAAACATTGGGATTGAAACAAAGCAGCCAATCTCTAAGAGATACGATAAAGCTTGATCTTAATTTAAATAAACTATTGGAATTTACATCCAAAATCTAATTGTTAAAAAAAAGACTAGGGATAGAGAATCCGTTTGGGTTGCCAAAAAGTTGAACAAAATTGGATCAAGGCAAGAACCAGGAATAAAGCGAGACAACAAGTGAATCAAAATGTTTATATATAATATGTACACTTTCTTTTATTTGCTGTTGACAAACATAAATGGACAGGAGAGATAAGAATTATGATAAACTAGATTCTTAACTGACAAACCAAATTCCTGCTGAATCCTTATTAAATGGATTAACACGATAGGGTGCTGCCTATTATCACACTTTAATTGCATGGATCTGTTACGAATTTATCTACGTTGAAATAAAATGATTAAGTGCTCGCTTTTTAGTTTTAAAATACATTTATTCACTCCCCGTCAATATAAGGCTCAACGTCAAAAAAAAACCCCGAGGTAACACAAGGTTAAATCTAATAGAAGCACCATAGAGTTAACAATAGGAAAAAGGTTTTGTGTTGAAGAAATAAATGCTTTCAGTCTATTAGTTGTTCAACTTTTCGTAGTGGTAGAGAGATCTCTGGTACTTAATTTATGCCCTTAACTCTATCCTTACCAACCATAGGAAAATCGTCACATTCGTAACGATCCAACCAACACTTTTGTCATTCAGATTTCTTTTGTAAATCACACAATTTAAAGAAAACATGTTTTATTATAGCTATGAAAACGTGACATTGTGTTATAGAGTTCATTTTGCCGATCAATATTATGCATAGAATGTATTTGTTGCTTTTCTGTTTGAGTAAAAAAACATATTTATTTTGTTTCGGGTGTGTGTGAAATTTTGGGGAAAATTCTGAAAATGGCTGTTAAGGAAAGGGTTAATCACTCTACTACTCTCTATTTCATTGTTTGCTAGCGAGGATCACAGATTAGCGCTTCCATTTGAAGACGAACCACCACCGCCGATGGTGCCCTATGCCCAGTCTGCTCCTCCAGTGGAGGAGATCAAGAAGGGCGCAACGGGCCACTCCCCTCCTTTTAGTGCTCCGCCATTTCGCCTGCTCAAGCCAAGGGAAGGAGGTCTTTTAGATGCGGAAGAGAGGAGAAACGCGGTGAAAAGGGTAGGGGTATTTAAATATAAAGAAATGAAGACATTTATTTATATAATGTTTTGCCATCCTACTAGAAATCCAAACTAATGATTTCATTTCAAAACACGAGGAATTCTACAACGGACGCAACCGACGTTTACATATTTGCAGATCTGATAACCGGGCGCAATTATGGGCCTGTTTTAACATTGTTGTAATGGAGAAGATTTTGCGTTTGTTTGAGAGTTTTGTCATCAGGCAAATTGGGTTGTCAGACTTGCAAATAGGTACACGTCGGACGCAACCATATCTAAAGCAATTTGATATCGATTCCCTTAGTGGTTGATATCTTTGCTCATCATGATGGAAAAGAAAACAGTGGATGTAACATCTAATAGAAATAAAAAATATTTACCCATTTCCGATTGAGCGATACACTCATAACCACAATATTTCAATCAAATTAAAGATAATTCACTTCTCAAACTTTGTCCAACGTTTACAAAAGGTAGCAAAGACGCCTAATATGATTAAATGCTTGTGTTTTCTTACCCATGCGTACTGTTCCATAAGCCCAAAAATACTAGAATCCCAATGAACATAGTACTCATTGCTATTATTACTATTTAATCCAGAGACCAGGATATCTAAGCAGCGAAGTTCCCGAAGATATGGATGCGGAAAACATCCAAAACCACATTTCTCCTGATGACAGTATTAGTAACGTCGGTCTCCAGCCATTTAGATCTCTACTCTTCCACCCTTCGAGGTAAGATCAAATAATTGTGATTATCATTAAGTATGCGCAAGTTTCAAGAGACATAGACCATCATCGTAAATGGTCAACTATAGTTGCGTTTCATAGAAGAAGAAGAAGAAGAAGAAGAAGAAGAAGAAGAAGAAGAAGAAGAAGAAGAAGAAGAAGAAGAAGAAGAAGAAGAAGAAGAAGAAGAAGAAGAAGAAGAAGAAGAAGAAGAAGAAGAAGAAGAAATTATTTGAATGAATCCTATAATAAAATAAAAAAACTAATGGAAAAATACGAGTCGACTTGTACGAATATAAAGACTAATACTTGTCCACAGTGACTATTTTTGTCTAGAATAGAAGATTGTTGTCGAACAAAAGTTCCATTTCAAAAGTTCAATCCCATAATTGTTTCCTCCTCTTTCTTTTAAAATGTGTGGAGTGCACTTAAATTCATTCTTACTTACTTGTCCTCTTGGTGCTTCAGTTGCACATCCGGCCGATAGATTCATACTTAACTTTATCTTTTTGTTCTTTACAATAATTGTCCAGATTGAAACCTGCACACTCATCATTCAACGACCCCTACTTTAGGGACGTGTCCCGCAGAGCTGAGCCGACCCCTCCGCCCATAGGATATGTTCCAAGAAGACGGCTCGAGGGCCAGTACGTGGACATACGTGAGTGGATTAACAAGGGTATCATTAGGTAGGATATCCAAGATAATGTATACAGGATATCAACATGATGAAAATCCCTCTATAATTTATTTCACCAAAGTTGAATTTACACAGTACTCGCAATTCTTTTGGATTTAGCGTGTAAGAAGGGATTTACAGCACGCTTCATCTGAAATATCCGGTCCACCCGAGTTACTGGGGGCTCCAAGGAAGCCTAAGAGTTTTATGGCAAAATTAAAAAAAAAAAAATTAGACTTCGTATAATCCAGTCTGGTATGATATAAGGGTGAATCAGACTTTGGAATCTAGCCTTCAAATCAAACTTTAAAATAATAATTGAATCGATAAGTGTTACTGTTTGGAGTTTTATGAATAAAAGTAAAACAAAAAATAAAGTTTCGTCACCTGATCAATTCAATTTGACATGTAATATTCAACGTCCGATTTGCCTCGAAGATAGAAAGACAGAGGTGGGAAGTCACTCTTACATAAATTTCCAACTGCCAAAACTTTTATTCAGGACATATTATAATATATATATAGTTTATTTAAGCATTTTACAAAGTTGACTGACGTTTATATAAATCAATTTGATAACAAAACACAAACGGAAACATGAATTATCTTATTATAAATATAATGTTATATAAACGGGCATAGTTCATTAAATCACATTGATGTTTATATAATATTGTCAAAAGCTTGTTTGTGCAGCTATGTACATTAATTTATTTTAAACCTATCACAAGCTTCACGTTCTAGCCTATCTAAATACTTTTGACCTATGACGCCAACCGTTTTGTTAGCATTAAAAGAAAAAAACCAATTGCTTTCTATTGCATTGATAACGTTTTGGTTCATCGAAAAGTAAGTTTCCGCCTGTCTACCATAACCCAAATACCCAAATAATAGACATACCGTCAGCAAACAACAAATTGGAAACAGGCCCATTTATGTGTGCGCCGAGCGTTCTACAAATTAGTCAATTTGTATTATCTCTGCGTCATTTCCTATTCCCCTCTCACCATTATCCGCATTGCATTGCTTCACAATGGATTAAGTCCTATATCGTTTTATTTTGTTTCCAAGGTAACGGGCGGAAGTACGACTACAAAGTGAACTAC
The DNA here is from genome assembly GCF_034508935.2 of Berghia stephanieae. Taxonomy (NCBI): domain Eukaryota; kingdom Metazoa; phylum Mollusca; class Gastropoda; order Nudibranchia; family Aeolidiidae; genus Berghia; species Berghia stephanieae. The sequence goes on from NC_088362.1 coordinate 46,167,185, forward strand.
GGGAAATCAGGTGAAGTGGACAGCGAGAGACGGTTGGTGCCATGAAATGATCGCATAACTACCAAGAGATGAATGCTGAAAAGCCTGGAACCAAATCAATGATAGCCCTTCTATATTCCTGTTTTGAAAAAAGTATCTATAGTTAGATCCAAAGACCAGCAAGAGGGCGGTAACATCCATGTGACTCGGAATATGGCTGTTGTTGTTTCTTTTATAGTTTAAACAGTGAAATAAAGATTCCGAGAAAAAACAAACAAACAAAGCCTGCATGTTATGCTGTAGTACTCTACAAAAATGTTTTCTATAAATTTGGTCAGGATACTCGCCCTTCACTTTATAATTGATTGATACTTGAGGGACGAGGATTCTGGCCAAAACTTTAAATACGTGTTTTTCTATTTTTTAAAAAAGAGTACGGCCGTATGTATTAAGCATTTACAATTTCTAATTTTGTGTTTTGGCCAGGCTAAAAATGCCAGTAAAATATAATATTAGAAATTCGATACCCTATCAAAATACATGTTTTGAATAACTCACACTCACACACACACACACACACACACATACATACACACACATTCTCGCACATACAGAGAGAGAAAAAGAAAGAGATGAGAGAAAGAGAGAGAGAGAGAGACAGAGAGAGACAGAGAGAGAGAAAAAGAGAGAGAGAGAGACAGAGAGAGAAAAAAAAAAAAAGAGAGAGAGAGAGAGAGAGAGAGAGAGAGAGAGAGAGAGAGAGAGGGGGGTCTACTAAACTGTAATAATACATCATTCACATAATTTTAGAACGACCACAAGAGCTATTATGGTGGACGGAAGCAATTTATTACATTGTAATAAATCGTATAATATGCTGGAATCACTTCGCGCTAACATTAATCGTAAATAGACATTCATGTTTTACAAGTATACATACACATAATCGTTCATTGACCCCTCTTAAAATGAATCTATAACTATACCTCCCTAAACTATAAAACATCAACAACACTTTTCAATGAACCACGATATGTATATTTTTTGTTATGAAAATGGTAATATAATATAGGTATTAATAGCAACTTTCAAACTTTCGATTTGTTGATTTGCATAAATTCAATTGACAATATCATTATTTTTATATTTCATTTTATTACTATTATAATATATCATATTTTTCTTTATTATAATATTTATTATTGATTTTTAATATATTTAAACTACGTAAATAAATTGATTAATTGTAAATTAAACTGGAATATTAAAGAGTTTGTCAGTACTTTCTTTTATGGAGAGCTAAAGCGACAAATCAAAGCCTCCCTCAAATAAGAACGTTTATTCGAATATGAAATAGCGCATTTTAACGGATTACCATGCCCCAATGCGCTTCACAATTAATTTAATCCCCTAGCAGGATGTATGGAAAGAACTTTTACTTTTCACAGTTCAAACCTTTTCAAATTTACAGTTTCCTTAACAAAGTTGTTATATGAAAGAAAATGACCTGTAAGTTACATACATATTAAGTCGCACCTCAAACTTCAATGAGACTGGCCTATGGTTGGATACTCTGCTCTCAAAATTTAGGATGATCCTTTTCTTCGTCTTTCCACTAAATTTATGACACAGTGAACTGAGTGCGTCGTGCAAGGAACGTTAACGTGAGAGACCTAGTACGTTTAAGCGCCAATAACGGCATTTTGTTCTTTTTTTCCGCCATGAGCATGACCTTCCAAGCCAAGACTGCTTTGTCACTAGTCATGGAAACAGCACACAGAGACGCAACTAGCCATGGAAACAGCGCACGGAGACGCAACTAGCCATGGAAACAGCACACAGACGCAACTAGCCATGGAAACAGCACACAGAGACGCAACTAGCCATGGAAACAGCACACAGAGACGCAACTAGCCATGGAAACAGCACACAGAGACGCAACTAGCCATGGAAACAGCACACAGAGACGCAACTAGCCATGGAAACAGCACACAGAGATGCAACAGAACTGCATAGTGACAACACTTCTACTTTTTATCTTCACAAGATCACCACACCTAAATAACCTAAATATAAACACTTGAGCTTCTATATAGAGCAATATCCATTAAACGTGCTCAAAGCGCTTTACAGGGGGTCCCTAGCTAACAGCAACACTTAATTAACATGTAGAACGAGACATAACGCCTGTTAGGCGATGATATTACAATTTTCTTTCGGACAGAGACAACGCTGTTAACGGCCAGGTACTCATTTTACACCTGAGTACGGTGAGAGAACGTGAGTAAAGAGTCTATTCCAACTATGCGTCGAGCGAGCGAGGCTCGAACCCAGGACCTTCCGATCCGAAAGCGAGTGTCACACCACAAGACCACATAACCGGCCCACCATTCCCATTCACAGTCTGACCGAAAGACATTTTCACGTCTTCAACCCTGTCTCGTTACTTCATTCCTTTAGATCAAAATCCAAAACCTCTTCCTATCCCCAATGCATCACAATTTGGTCACTCGGACATTCGTGATTTCAATAGGTTTCAACAGTTGTGACGTCACTTCCCTCGTAATGACGCATGGTAACTTAGTAACTGGCTCTAAACTATCGGAACAATGGCGGACGCCCTTATGAAATACTTCTCCGACGAGCATAAAAGTGTATCCAGAGGAGAAAAACATGAATCTGATCATGTTTTGATTTTTATACAAGATTATATAAGATTCATCTTAACAACACCACTACCATATTATCTCATTCGTTTGGAGTGTTTCATTAATCCTGTTTTAAGGGGAAACCCGAAACTTTCATTTTATCTGCTTTCGTATATTAAATTGAAGCTTACTTTCCATTTCAAATTGTTATTATAACATATAAGGCAAACTTTAACAATTAAATATCAACTGAATGGTTGATATCATTCAATAATTATTTTAATGTCAATCAAACAAAACTATCAACACATGATTTTACCCAACAATAACCGTTCTATATATAGTACACAGTTCATGTGATATCCACGGGATCTGTGACACGTATTAGGTGATACCCGGTTCATGGTGTGCAATTATAACTCCCATTGCATTTCAATAACCAAATTTATGCTGGAACAAATAACTTAAGCAATGAAACAAAACAGCAACCCTCGCCCCTGTTTTAATACACAACAGAAACTAACACTTATAACATTATAGCAGAAAATAAAAAATTTAAACTAAAGTAGTAGTTAAGTAAAATAGACAACAAACAAACAAACAAAACATAGGAAACAAGACAACAGGAAAACAAAACAAAAAATAAGACAAACCTCCCCCCCCCCCCAAAAAAAAAATACACAACAAAAGAAACCAACAAAATCATAAAACAATCTCAATGACAAAAAAAAAACACAGCATACCTTGTGATGTGAGGTAGTGAATGTTGTCATTGCCCAGCCAAAACTCTCCCTCCAGACTGCCAAAGCCTCTACGATAGTCCTCCCACCCACGATAGAAATCTACACTTCCATCTTGCCGCTTCTGGATGACTGTCCAGCCTAGTTGAAGGAGGAGGAGGAAGAATAATGATATACAATATGCAGATGTATAATGATTTATAGATAGATACTTCATATCAAGAATGAAAGAAATACATCGATAAAATGATAACATGTAGGTAGATGTGTGCGCGCGCGCGCGCGCGTGTGTGTGTGTGTGTGTGTGTCTATATATATATATATATATATAATATATATATATATATATATATATATATATATATATATATCTAGAGAGAGAGAGAGAGAGAGAGAGAGAGAGAGAGAGAGAGAGAGAGAGAGGGAGAGAGAGAGAGAGAGAGGGAGAGAGAGAGAGATGGATAGAGTGATCGATCGGCTAGTAGTACTAGTAGTAGTAGTAGTAGTAGTAGTAGTAGTAGTAGTAGTAGTAGTAGTAGTAGTAGGAGTAGTAGTAGTAGTAGAAGTAGTAGTAGTAGTAGTAGTAGTAGTAGTAGTAGTAGTAGTAGTAGTAGTAGTAGCAGCAACAACAGTAGAAGTAGTAGTAGTAGTAGTAGTAGTAGTAGTAGTAGTAGTAGCAGCAGCAGCAGCAGTAGTAGTAGTAGTAGTAGTAGCAGTAGTAGTAGTAGTAGTAGTAGTAGTAGTAGTAGTAGTAGTAGTAGTAGTAGTAGTAGTAGAGAAGAAGAAGAAAGATAATGAAATAATAGAATAACATATCGAAGATGACTCAAGGGAGACAACTGCTTTGCTACTTCGGTGAGTAAAAATCTTACCTGAGTTATTCACCATTTGACACAGAGCTTTGAATGCGTGGGTCACCCCAGCAGGTTTGATCATGATGTAATAATCCCCCCGGAATCTCATTCCTCCTTGCTCGAATACGTCTTGGCATTCTGGAAGAATAGGAAAAAGAAAAGATTGAATAGTTAAATCATAGTTGATTTTAAAATAATAGTAATTATGATCTTTGATTGGGTTTCTACCTCTCGTGTGATATGTCGAAAATCAGATACAATGCAAATGAAATAGGTCAGACAAGTTTTAGGCATAACATTTCAGAAGGAAGTATAAAAGTTTCAGGAGACCCATGAAGCTGGGGTGTATATAAGTAAACAAGTAGTAAAATTCGCAAGCTAATCGTTTGATAGGCAGGGTGCCGGTCTAAATCATTGTACTTTTTTATGAGAAATAAAATATCTTTGTTAATGCTTAAAGGATAATTTATCTTTAAGGTCTATTCCAAAGGTGCACTGGAATGCAGAGCCGTAAGGTAAAACTGAGGAAGATGACTTGCTCACTTAGTGCAGCGGGGAGTCGAACTCAGTACCTTCTATGATCAAAACAAGGACCAATCCGCTTTGCCACACTGCCTCTTTGACAAGACCCATTAAAACCCAGTTAACTAATCACTGCTAAAACAAAATGACAAAGTAATCAACTGGTTTGCTAACGTGATAGTAGACAGCCACTTAGCTGAGTTGAAAAATCCCTCGGAATAAATGTTAGTTCTCGAGAGTGAAATTTTAAAAAAAATTGAGCTTTATATAGAGCAATATCCATCAAATGTGCTCAAAGCGCTTTACAAGGGGTCCCTAGTCAACAGCAACATTGAACATATAGGACGGGACATGCCGCCTGTTAGGCGATATTACAATTTATCGGACACAGACACCGCTGTTAACGGCCAGGTACTTATTTTACAACTGAGTACGGTGAGAGAATGTCAGTAAAGAGCCTTTTCCAAGGACTCAACAATGCGCCGAGCGCGAGACTCGAACCCAGGACCTTCCGATCCGTAAGCGAGTGTCATACCACTAGACCACATAGCCGCACTGAACAGAAATTCTGTCGAAGGAGAAATTAATTATTTCACCCTGTGGTACAGCGTGTATGTGTAACTATTCAAATATCAAAGTAGTTCAATCCCGTCTATTGATACAATTGTTTCAAGTATCTTTTGAATGATTCAACAGCTTTCTTGAACAAATATAACAACAGATGACGTTAAGATATCCATTCCCATCACTATGTTATTGAATAATGTCGGTATATTGTTGGAAACGTATGATGCAAATTCTATTTTGGCCAAATGACTGTAAAGATTAGTCGTAGGTGCAATAATCATATATATATATATATATATATATATATATATATATATATATATATATATATATATATAATATATATATATATACTCGTATATATATATATATATGTATTTTTTTTTTTTTGATAAACTAATTCTATGCGCTATAGGTTTAACATTGATATAAAAAAGTGCTAACAACTACTCTATACGAGTCGAATTTTTAAGTATTATAAGGACAGAGGGACAATCACTAAGAGAGAAACACATACATTTACAAAACAAATAGTAGATCAGAAATTAGAAAAGTGCATTATAAAAGATATGGAATACAAGGAAATATTCTTGGCAAGAGTAATGTAATGGTTAGTCTATATTTAGGGAATTATTTGTCAGAGCAACAAGTATTTCCCTATGGCTTGTTTGATCTTTTTGACGGCAACCCAGTTCCACACCAATCTGGAAATAAATTTTCTGGCGCCGACAACCAACCAAGCCAACTGTCATAACCGTGGGAATTATAGTGAAAAACAAAACCACAAACATGAATCTATGTCATATACAAAACATGGATTAAATCTAATGGAGATACTACCGTACATCGACAAAACACACATTATCATTTTTCGCCAAATATCTGTTACTTCAAATTTAAATAAATGAGCTTTTATATAGCGCAGTATCCACTAAATGTGCTCAAAGCGCTTTACAAGGGGTCCCTGGCCAACAGCAAGCATTTAACATTTAGGAAGGGACATTACGCCTCTTAGGCGTTGTTACAATTTTTTTCAGACAGAGACAACGCTGTAAACGGCCAGGTACTCATTTAACACCTGAGTACGATGAGAGAATGTGAGAAAATAGTCTTTTCCAAGGACTCAACTATGCGCCGACCAAGGCTAGAACCCAGCCCTTCCGATCCGAAATCGAGTGTCATAACACTAGACCAATTTAGCCGCACAAAAAAAAAAAAATATACGGAAACACCATAATATTATGTACCCAAAATTTGTCCGTGGAAATACTGGGATGTGCTATTGGGGACAGCGTGGCGCAGCGGTACGGTCTTAGGCATCGTACCCGAAAGGTAACGAGTTCAATCATCCGCCGCTACGCCGTGTGGCCTTGAGCAAGTCACCTCGCCCTAGCTCAATTTGCGGCGCTGCACTGCGGTTAACGCCTGTGTTATTCCAGTCTTCCCTTGGCATTGACCCTAGAGACAAAGTTCCCCTATGGGATGAATAAAGGGAATTTTATTATTATTTATTTATTTTATCATTTCCAAAATAACAATGATGAGCCTATGGCTCATGTCGTCTTCCAGACTCGCTTTATTCTATGGATAGAGACAGATGCATGCCTTGATACACATATATCACTACACAATTATTCTATGGCAATGTCGATGACTTTAGAAAGACCACGGAATTCGTTACTAACATAGGAATCTAGCATTGATCTACTTCGGGGGATTAAATAATAATGATACCACCACCACCACCACCACTACTACTACTACTACTACTACTACTACTACTACTACTACTACTACTACTACTACTACTGCTACTACTACTACTACTACTACTAATAATAATAATAATAATAATAATAATAATAATAATAATAATAATAATAATAATAATGATGATGATGATGATGATGATGATGATGATGATAATAATAATAATAATAATAATACTAATAATAAAAATAATAATAATAATAATAATAATAATAATAATAATAATAATAATAATAATAATAATAAGAAGAAGAAAGAAGAAGAAGAAGAAGAAGAAGAAGAAGAAGAAGAAGAAGAAGAAGAAGAAGAAGAAGAAGAAAAAGAAGAAGAAGAAGAAGAAGAAGAAGAAGAAGAAGAAGAAGAAGAAGAAGAAGAAGAAGAAGAAAAATAAAAACAGTAAGAAGAAGAAGAAGATAACGATGACCTCCAACTAGTTAATATATACTTAAATTTGAGACAGATTTAAGACTGTTTGACAAGTCTGTGGTCATAGTGATAATATAAAGATGGGTGAAGCACAATTTCTCTGACAAAGAATCAAAAAATGAGAATATGGCGTTTAGTCAGAGTATGGTGGAATAATGATGATAATAGTATCATTGCTGACCAAATAGATAACTACTGCTCGGTGATTGTTTTGGAAATGTCAGTACTGTCTACTGAGGAGGATCTATTTCATATTAATATTTGTCGCATAGCCAGATTCATATCAAAATCACGAGCTGACAACGCGGTCAAATTTATGATTAAAATCCTCTCTCAAAAATAATACACCGATGTTATTGGGAGTATAGATATAAAGGTTAAAAAGGCAGATTGGTTTGAAAAAAAATATTCAATTTTTCAATGTTCAATTTATGTAGACTCTTCTTCTTTATGAATGAGACGATCTTTTTTTTTTTCTTTTTTGTTTTTGACAATGCGGTCAAATCAACTTGCGCTTATTTACAGGTCTGAAGGCGGAACAAAATTATAAGCTTGTTTTGACATTGTTTCACTCGGGAACTATTTTTATGTTGATTTAAGAGTATTTGCTTACAACGGGATTATACCAAAGTAGATTAAAAGACTTGTAAATAATTATTGGTAAGATCAAATATAAAATGGTTACCGTTCGGATTGGAAGAAAATGAATACGTGCAATACACCGAAATTTATAGATTATTTAAAGTGGAACAAATGACCAATAACAAATTAGTTTATAAAACACTATCTATAATAAAAAATGCGTCTTGATCACATACTGTCATTGCAACATTTTGCTTCTCATGTGTTGAACGTATCCTAGTTATCGCCCCTTTTCAAATGACGCAAATGAATACTCAAGAGAGTTGATAAATTAAATGATTGTAACCCTTTTTGGACTCTTCTGACTGAGTTTTAATCCTTAAGTATTGAATTTGAGTGGTTCTTTTAGTTGTTCTGATTATTGTGTTTTTAAAAAAAGATTTATATGTGAGTGCCTTTATGTCTTTTGTTTATTTTCTAGGTAATACCAAGAGTCAATTCAGAAATACGAGTAAATCCATGTCAGTACTTTTTCTTTGGTCAAAAATGAACAACCTTTCAAAGGTGATAAATTACATTCAACGATGATCTGTTGTACTCGGAGAACATGAGCATAAAACTGATAATAACTCACAACCTATAGAATGTTCAAGAAGTATGGCAGAAGGTTGCCAGTTATAATTTCTTATCTTTTTGTAACATGCAGTATGTAGGTATTTTATTTTGACATAGACTGTTGGTTCAGTTATTGCGTTGTAAAATAAAGAACTATTCCAATTCGTTGGGATGGTAAAAAAAAAAAAGAAACAAACAATAATTATTAAATGTCATTATCCCATTCATCTTATTATAAGGTAGCACGCGCCCTCTATGTCGATGTGTTATGACAACATCAACTCATCACATGTGTCAAGATTGGGATTATTATGGTTGAAACCACAAATGATTGTAAGTATAACCATGAAATATACCACCACTACACATCGCTTGCTTCAAGTCTACAATAATAGCAATAATTGGAAGGCAAGCAATTTCAAGGCAATTTCCCCAGCCTTCAATTTTGAAAGAAATTAAATAGTCACTCCAGACACGGAGTCCCCCGTGAATCGGAATTGGAGGATGTCAAGACCTGACCTCAGTTGACCCATTTCAACCTATGACCTTTTACCTTCTACCTACTCTAATTGGCTATGTCGTTACCACGGTCTTTCCCCGGTGAAAATGTCACAATCCAGTTTAGACCCCGCCTCACACTTTCGGCTATCAACTATCAACTCTCGGCTTTATTTTGACAAAACGCAAAAGTTTTGGGGAGCAACAAAACACCTTTTATTTAAATATATATCGGCTATGATGACCTCCAAACGTCAAGATGTCTGACATTTCTGACTTCTCTGCGGCATCCTGGTAGATCCGGGTTCGAGTCCCACTCTGAGATATACAAAATCGATTCCTCGAAGACGGCTCTCTACTCACACTGTTTTATCTCACTCAGTTGTAAACTGAGTATCTGGCCGTTGACAGCATTGTCTCTGTTAGGGAAAATTTGTAATGTAGCCTTACCGGCGATATTTATCGTCTTAAATGTTACGTATTGATATTGGCTAGGGACCTCATGTAAAATGCATTGAGAACGTTTAGTGGATGTTGCGCTATATAAATGCTTGTCTTTATCCTATAAAGCATCAGATTTCGGACTTATTGACCATTTGGTGGGTCAACTTAGTCGGTCCATCTATTTTTTGAGTCAAATATTTTCTTACCAGTATTAATTTGATGGATATTATGACGAAGATTTGAACCTTATATTTTCATGAGATTAATTTATATCTCATTTCGCTGCTGTTTTCTTCAATAAATATCTTTTTCGATTTGAAAGTCGTTGATATTTTTGTGATTGCCCAAAGGCGATATATCTCAGTCTGTCCGATATTGAAAATATTATGATGGTGACGAAGGGCCTGATGATGGTGATTATGATGATGATGATAATAATGATAATCATGATAATGTTGATCATGAACAAAGGAGAAAAATGATGGAGTGAAAAGGGGTGGGGGGGAGGGGGGGGGGGGGGGGGGGGAGAGGAAGAAGGAGGTGGAAAGGGAGGCAGGATGAAGTGAGAAGTACAATTTGTACATTAAAAACAAAAGAAAAAAAAAAGTGTTGAACCAAGGGAAATAACACCCAGTTTTAGAACTTGACAAGTGATGGTAGTTTGAGTGATTGCCCTTTAACACTCGTCATAAAGATGATGCTAATTCAGTATTGTTTCACAACCACACTTCAACGATGACAGCCAAATGGGTAGAAAATGACTCAGATCTATGGTAATGAGATGGATTTTGTGATGAAGGAACACAACAAGGGTAGCTGGATGCATTCCAGGACTATTATAAAATATTTTGATACAATTTTGGACATTGTTTACAACAATTTAAATTAGTTTGTTTTTGTTAGGCTAGTTTAATGGGGATTGCCCCTCGGATGCGTAAATTTATTGGAGTATTTGACGCTTTAAAATTAGCTCACTGTTGCATTCGATACTAGAAATTGATAGTTATTCTTTGGATAGAACGCCGGTCTATGAGCCAGTTGCTAATTTTGTTAGATTATTATATAGGGCAATGTGAAAGGGTGTTGGGGGATGGGGCGAAGAGAGGTGAAGAAGTGGTAGAACAACAATATCATCATCATCGTCATCATCATCATCATCATCATCATCATCGTCGTCGCCATCATAAACATCATCATCATGATCATTATCACATCGTCGTCGTCATCATCGTCATCATCATAACCATCAAAGCTCCAGGTTGTACATCTACTCAATGATTCTCTTTCAAAGTAACTGTCCTTCCCATTCTTCCCTTGCAAACACAAGTGTGTGTGAAACTATCTCAAAGCCGTAATCACACACAAACACACACACACACGCTCTCCCTCTCCCCCCCCCCCCCCCCTTCCTCACAAACACACAAACTCACACGTATACACACACCCGCACACAAAATATAATTCCGAACGACCAATCTCAATATCTAATGTTATTACCCACAATTCACTTTTCCGCAATGACCGGATATGAGTCGGGTCATGGCAATCATTTTCGACTTTATCTCGTCTGCTCACTTAAAAAAAAAAAGAAAGAATAGAATCAGTTGCAACATAGGAACGACCAGGCTAGATAGTCTTATTATTCGAATAACATTTGGGGACGTGGGCTAACGTGCCTGACCAAATTGGCAAAAATAAAATGCCACAAGGAGAATTATGTCTTAATTATTTAATTTTATTCTATCCAAAAAAAAAAAAAAAAAAAAAAAAAAAAAAAAAAAAAAAACCCGCATTGGTACCATTGGGCACATTATTGTTTGAAGTAAAAAATAGCCACTAGGAACTCTGTCCATCTGTCAGCCCTGAATCGAGTGTTGACGTGAAAGCCTACCAATCTGTAATTGGAATTCAATAGTCTGTTGTCACGTCGCCCAGCAACGGCGGGCATCGTGGTTCTAAATAAAGAAAATCGGTACTTGTTATTCTTCATGCTGGCTAGAAATTTTCATATGTCTAGTGATCAGAATGTGTAAAAAATCAAAACTAATCAATTTATGATGTATTTTTTTTTACTCCTCTGATACGCTTTTATGCTGTCGGAGAAATATTTCATAGGGGCGTCCGCCATTGTTCCCATAGCTTAGAGCCAGTTACTAAGTTACCATGCATCATTACGAGGGAAGTGACGTTACGTCTGTTGAAGCGTATTTGGTAATCGACAGCAGCGTTTTACTTCCAACAAATTGCTCCAACTTGAACATATTGCTATTGTATTCCTTGCAGACATAGCCAGCTTTAAATCTAGTTGTCACACTCGTCATCATCGTCATCATTACCATCATCGTCATCATTACCATCATCGTTATCATTACCATCATCGTCACCATTACCATAACCATCAAAGATCCCCAAAATCTCCGCAACCCAGAGGAAGTGACTAGGTCGTGACACAGAGGTAGCTGGATCTATTTAGGTCGGGCGACGGTAGAAAATAATCCTACCACAAAGTTGTGGTTAATCCAAGACATCTCATCATATCATTAAAGCATAAGACCTACTTTCCGTTTTCTTATGTTTACATTAAAAATATATAAATGGTATTCCCAAATCAGGCCATGGTCTCATAATGTGTTCCACCTCATTGTGGTGTATCTAGCTTAAGTCAACACGTAAACATTTCATGTAAATCTTTTACGTAAACACTTCAAGGAAATCTTCAACACAAATCCCTCGTGTAAACATCGAGAGATGATGAGGTAAACACGAGGCTGAATGAAATGATTGGGTTGGCAATGGCAGGAAGGAATCAATGTTGGGTTGGCTCTGTTTCCATTAAAGAATTCTCTCTCTCTCTCTCTCTCTCTCTCTCTCTCTCTCTCTCTCCTCCTCTCCTCTCTCTCACTCTCCCTCTCTCCTCTCTCTCTCTCTCTCTCTCTCTCTCTCTTATTTATATATATATATATATATATATATATATATCCCACGCCCACACACACACACACACACACACACACACACACACACATACACACACTGTAAAATAAGAACAATAACGCGATGTGATATTATTATCTTTCGCTCCATTTCACAGATCAACCTGGCATGTTAAGACCTACGTGGGATCCATAATCTAAATGGCTGCTCATGCGTATTGGAAATAGTAATCTGATTGGATAACATTATGGATATTCCGGATTTAAACAGTCCACAAAGTTTGATAAAATATAACCAACTAGGAAAACCAAGTGTCCATACAGATTCTGATAGGGATTTGAACCACGAATCTACCAGTACGAAGGTACCACTAGTCCACAAAACCGATTTCCACTTAAAGAACATAATAAAAACCAAACCTTGTTTGTTAAACCATTTTGTTGTGCAAAATATATTTCATTTGTTATACCATAGGTTACACCAGTCGGAAGTATATTCCCCTCTTCTATACGCTTGTGGAATAACCTACCACCTATCGTTGTATTTCAAACATGACAGAACATCACATAAAACCGTCCCGAGACGCAAAATATGAAAAATATCTACATTTGGGACAAAACACCAGAGGTGGTTTACAAAGAAGAAGAAGAAGAAGAAGAAGAAGAAGAAGAAGAAGAAGAAGAAGAAGAAGAAGAAGAAGAAGAAGAAGAAGAAGAAGAAGAAGAAGAAGAAGAAGAAGAAGAAGATAGAGAAGAAGAGAAGAAGAAGAAAAAGAAGAAGAGAAGAGAGAAGAAGAAGAAGAAGAAGAAGAAGAAGAAGAAGAGAAGAAGAAGAAGAGAGAAGGAAGAGAGGAGGAGGAGGAGGAAGAGGAGGAGGAGGAGGAGGAGGAGGAGGAGGAGAAGAAGAAAAAGAAGAAGTGACTTTTATTTAGTAATGCGCCATCGGAATTAATCGTATGAACTAACAATAAATATTTTACGTTTTCCATCCGAAGCCATTTTCTCATTCTTGCAAGACTGTGCGTCAAGTCAAAAAATATGTGACCGTTTGTGATGCTCAAGAATACCTTTTATCCATTATAAAAACTATTTAGAATTTTAAATGAAGGCTAATCACTTCATATCTAATTGTATGACAAGAAGAGGGCGGTTACGGATTGGTTCATATTGTATTAGCTCCGTTATGATATATCTCTATTATTACCATATTTAAATCTTTCAGAGATTCCTGCTAGTTTTAGGGGGGTGGGGGAGGGGGGGGGGGCGCAAGCCTAGTGGTTAACGATTGAGATATTCAGAATATTTTCCCTTCAAACGTTTACATTAAAATAGAAACGACACGCTTGTGTCTTATAGATATCTTTTTTATGATCCTTCCATACCTAAAAATCTTCAACCAATTGACCTATTTCTGAAAACATTTAAAATGTAAGAAATCATGAATCGACATTTTTACATATAAATATAGACAGCCTGTTTTTACGGATTTCAAAACTCCATTTCAAGTTACATCCATCGCGTCAATATAGTATTAATACAGAATGAACTAGGCGAAGAAAATTGAGTTAAATAGACCATAATCTTATTACATATTAATTTCACTGAATTTATCAGAAATGAAAAAGACAGACGGGGAGGGGGAGGGGATTTATGTAATATGTTGGGAAGAAATTTTACAAATTCAGTGGAATAATATACTAACTGATTTAAATACTAATGAGGCATTGTTGTTTTTTTTCAAAAAATAAATTAAAATATATAGAAACGAATTATGTATCTTTAAAAAAGATTGGCAGTAACACATACCATTTTGGATGAACACGCAGGTGAATCAACACCTTAATATAGAAAATGAACTGTTCAATATATATCTAAAACATAGGTCTACTAAAAATGAAGATATTTTTTTATGTGTGTATTGCTTTTAAACAATCACAACTAATAATTAGACTTATTATACAATTTTAATGTATCTATTTATGTCCTACATTTTTCACTGTTTTTTCTTTAATAATATCTTTACTTCCATATATTTAAAGACCTTTCATTAATATTTGGATGTCATGTTTTCATGTTTCATTTTATTCTCGATATTTTTTTGTAAAGCGCAAAGAGCCGTCAAATGGGAATGTGCCCTATATAAGCGCAATTTATTAGTATTATAAATCATAATAAATATGTCTCGACGATGAATGCGACAAAATTGTTATATTAAAAATAAAAAATGATTGGAATTTGGAAATTTTTGGAGCTAATAAATGTAATACCATCTGTCCTTAATCAGGTCGTTTACTTTGATTCAGGGTTTATAAGTTAAGCCTAAAATTCAATTCTAAGCATCAACCTACTTTGAGGTGATTGATCACAAACTGTAAAGTAATCTCTGTCACCTGTTATTTTAGCAAAATTCGGCCAATCAACATCTGCCAATGCTTTTTACGGAGTGCTTTTTATCATTAAGAAAATCGCGAATCAGAATTATTGCATGTGAAGGCTGGAATACTGGAGACAGGTGTACATTTTAACATCAAGCAAGCTAGAGTAAGAGGTATAACCTTCAAACGTTGATATTTCTTCATAATATTATATTAATTTCAATTACCAGAACAGTTAAACATGTTTATGCATGTTATGTATAGAAATGACCAAAAGATACTTTTATTTAGTCCCTATGGTAGAATCGATATCCCCCCCCCCCCCCCCTTTTCTCTGTCTATCTATCTATTCTCTGTCTATACATTCATTTCTCTCTCTCTCTCTCTCTCTCTCTCTCTCTCTCTCTCTCTCTTCTCTCTCTCCTCTCTCTCTCTTTCTCTCTCTCTCTCTCTCTCTCTCTCTCTCCTCTCTTCTTCTCTCTCTCTTCTCCTCTCTCTCTCTCTCTCTCTCTTCTCTCTCTTCTCTCCCATGTTCATTCTCCATACCCCTCTCGCTCTTCTTTTTCCAACTGCCCCCAGTCTTTATCGTCTACCAAATCGTCCTCTATATTTCCTTCTTCATGTTCTTTTTTTTCTTGTTCTTTTCCTTGTTATTCTTGTTCTTCTTGTTTTTGTTGTTGCTGTTGTTGCTGTTGCTGTTGGTGTTGTTATTGTTGTTGTTGTTATTGTTGTTGTTGCTGTTGTTGTTGTTCTTCTTCTTCTACTTCTTCTTCTTCTTCTTCTTCTTCTTCTTCTTCTTCTTCTTCTTCTTCTTCTTCTTCTTCTTTCTTTCTTTCTTTCTTTCTGTCTTCTTTTCTCCTCCTCCTCCTCCTCCTCCTCCTCCTCCTCCTCCTCCTCCTCCTCCTCCTCCTCCTCAACATTCTCCTCCTCTCCCTTTACACCCTCTCTTCCTCAAGACTTCATTAAAGGTATACATACTGACTACTTATCCCTACCTTTATCATTTACTCCGTAGCTGCTTCAATACTACCAAAGGTAATTGCCTTTCGGTGGTTTGTAGTGCTGTTTTCATTTATACCTAATTGAAACAGCGAGCTCATGCTCATTACGGCGTTCTAGTTTTTGTTTTCCTTTCTGTTCTCTAGAGTCTATACTCTAAATCTATAACCAATGTATGACCATTGTAGAACTGAATATTATTCCTAGTTGTTATGGTAACACAGTGGACGTCTTAGCCTATAGGCGCCATATTGGAATATAACGTAATCCTATATTATTATACCGGCGTGACGTCAATGTTCCTATTCAGTTCAATCGTGGCCTACGCAAAGTCATCGCCTGATATACCAAAGGATTAGAAAAGAAAAGAAAAGACAAGGCAAAACCACAAAAAATGTATAAAGTCTGTTTGATTCAACAAAACAACTAAATGGATCATACTTTACATGGCTGCTAGATGGCCAGGGTTCTACCAGACCAAATTCGACTTCAAAAGTGATCACATAGTACCTCAAGTGGCGAAACACAACAAACACTCTGACCTCCTTGATTGAGATAAACAAAAAATCGAATAGAATAGGAGAAAATGTTATCCAGAAAAAAAAGAAAAAGTATTAATAGAAACACGATTATCTCTATGCGGCCAATTTTGGCCATACACCTGGTCATCTGGTAGCCATGATCACACTCTTCCTCAAGCATTACCAACAACAACTCACTTTTCTCTTTCTCTTTTAGAATGGTATTATTGTGCGGCTATGTGGTATTGTGGTATGATATTCGCTTTCGGATCGGAAGGTCCTGGGTTCGAGCCTCGCTCGGCGCATAGTGGAGTGCTTGGAAAAGGCTCCTCTTTACGCACCATACTCAGGTGTAAAATGAGAATCTGGCCGGTAACAGCGTTGTCTCTGTCCGAAAAAAATATAATATCGTCTAACAGGCGTCATGTGACGTCCTACATGTTGAGTGTTGCTGTTGGCCAGGGACCCCTTGTAAAGCGCTTTGAGCACGTTTAGTGGATATTGCGCTTTATAAAAAAAAAACTAAAAAAAACTCCCAAAACTACCAGTCCTTCAGAGCCTTCGTATCCCCGACGCCTTGTAAAGTTACGTCACTTTATGTAAGTGTCAGGCTAAGACAAGTAGTCGATTCTAGCGCTTACGAAAAAAGCATTCTCCACCAACTTTCAGGACCCTATTTAGTATCAGGCTAACCAAATTCTCAGTGGTGGGTCCCTATAGCTCAGGTTGTAGATTTGTAGTAATAACTTCACTTGCAAAGGGGCCGAGATCCGTCCCACGTGAAGTCGTGATTTAAAAAAAAAAATAAAGACCCAGCCGTGATTGGGTAGCTGCGTCTATTAGATCTGTCAGAAAGTACTTTGCGACAGACTGACATCCTATTTAAAGGGTAGCGAGCAATTGCTTCTGTCAATTTCACGCCATAGAAACCAGGTTTTGACTTTTCTACTCCTTGTTTAATAATTTGTCTTTTCCAAAAGAAAAAGAAAGAAAGAAAGAAAGGAAACACAGGAGGAAACTGCAACATATAATCGCTATCCATATTTTTCTTGCTTCTTGTTATTATTTTCTTTACAATCAATTAGAAACTGGGTGGGGTTCCTGACCTCCCATAGTGGGGAGGGAGGTACATACTGTGTCTGTTTTCCAACATGCTTTCTGTCTTTGTCTTGGAATGAGATTACTTGATTTTGTCCTAGCCCTGGCCGGATACCCTGGCTGGGAGGGAAACGGTCAAATGTATAGTTAGTTTTGGGAGATGATATTTTTCCCCTTGTAAATCATCTCTCTGTTATGCACTGTATTATGTTTTGTATTATGTATTATATATGATTTGTAAACATTTCAGTGTATTCCTCTTAGTGGGGGCCTGTGCTTGTGTCTGGATGAGACTTTTAGGTGATCTCAAACTAGGTACGCTGATGGTGTGCTCTTGGAATTTATATCTGTTCCCTATTTGAATAAATTCCCCTTTGTCATACCTTTTCTTGGATGCTTTAATTGTAATTCTGGAACTTTTTACTATCCCATTTTCTTCATTTTTTACTGGCGCTGATATGACCTTAATGAGTTGCAAGCGTCGTAAAACCCTCAAAAACAAAGACAAAAAACAAAAACAATCAATTAGAAACAATTAATAAGAAACTCTACTTGAGTCAAACAGCTGGCATCGAGATCGATAGTGAAGAACCCTATTATTGTTGAAAACAAGAAAGATAATTACAATAAAGACGAAAATTACACACCTGTTGTCATTGGTATTTGGTGACTGTTATTATAGTCATTATAATTACGCAAGCACGCACTGACAAAAGCCAATGTCAACAACAAAGGAAGTTGTTTAATCTGACACTATTTAATTACGGATAATAAGGGGGTGGTAGAATCAGGAGTCCAAACGTTTTACAGTTCGGAATTGTGTTTGTATTGTAGCGAAGGCATTTAGGAAAGAGCTGTCTATTTCCGGTCCCATCATTTGTTTTGTTTATTCACCTTAAAAAACGCCATTCTCTCATCTCTCATTTGTCCTTAGTGTGTGTTTCATTCATCGTGTGTTGTTGACAAAGGGTTAACCCGAAACGTCTAAATTGTCTATCTTCGTTAATTAAATTGAAACTTTCTTTCCATTTGACTTGTTTTATCTTTTATGGGGGATTGGAAGGATGAGGAATAAAGGGCAACAGAGGGATGATAGTGTCTAAATTGAACATGGCGATTAAAAAAAAAAAAGATAATAATGATAAAAGTTTTAATCAGGTCTTATTGTAAAATAGTCCAAACACAATACAGGTTTATTATGGGAACTAGCTTACAAATTGGGAACGAACACACCAATAACTAGCAACGCGCTTTTTCATTCTTTATTCTCTTGTTCATATATATGTGTATATAAAACATACAATATGTCTGCATCTTCAAACACTTGAGAAAATTGAACAACAAAACAAATGGATCCTCAAAAATCAATCATGCTTTAAATCAAAACGTTTAGTGTTTACAATAGGTCTGGGTAAATAAAACATCTAAACATCGAAAATAATTATTCTAAAATAAACTAAATATTCTATTCCATTTAAATTCGAATTAATAAACATGTGCCTTTATACCCATTGATTCAGAGTCTCAAATAACAATTATACTACCAATTTGGGGAGGGGAAAAAAAGATAAGGACATACACAAACACATTAAAATGTCTTTCACAGATAACATTATCATCTCCTAACAGATAAGAAAACATAATTTGACATTTTTATCAGCGTTCCCTTGTCAAGATTTCCCATGCCAAATTCACATAAATGATGCTCGATTTGTTAACAGATAAAAGCGAAAACAGGAGAATCCTGTATTTCAACAACTTTTGTTTACTTATTCCATGTCACTTTTAATATATTTGATCATAATAAATATGAGCTAAACAAAATATCGGAGGATAGCCTACATTAGAATTATACCTATTATCATTTTTTTTTCAAAATGACCAAGGTTGATTTTACGGCATTCCAATGATCAATGAGATTTTTCAATCAATTTCTAATAATAATAGAAAAAAATAATAACAATAATAATAATAATAAAAAATAATAATAATAATAATAATAATAATAATAATAATAATAATAATAATAATAATAATAATAATAATAATAATAATAATAATAATAATAATAACAATAATAATAATAATAATAATAATAATATAATAATAATAAATAATAATAATAATAATAATAATAACAATATAATAATAATAATAATAATAATAATAATAATAATAATAATAATAATAATAATAATAATAACAATAATAATACAATAATAATAACAATAATAATAATGATACATATATAATATTAATATGATAATAATAAATAATAATAATAATAATAATAATAATAATAATAATAATAATAATAATAATAATAAATAATAATAATAATAATAATACACACTCGTTTATCGAAAAGGGAAGTACTTAGTACTTACCGTCATTTACCCAATCACTGTGCGAGGATGACAAGTGACCTAAATACCTAAATACCACATAACAGCCATAACTAGCATGATTACGGTGTTTCAGAACATTGTGAAACTAAGTAGAATATAGAAAGAATTTCAAAAGTACACAAGAATTTAACTTATATATCTAGACGTCTACCATTATTTTTCTTTAGTATGAAACAGCGGGTGATTAACTTAGTCGGTTAAAAAAAATATAGCAAATATAACAATGTTAGTTTTCTTATATTTTCGATGAGAAATGTAACTCTCTGTGTGTGTGTGTGTGTGTGTGTGTGTGTGTGTGTGTGTGTGTGTGTGAAATATTCAATTTAAACCTGAAGATACTTCGATGAGAACAGGACGTTTCGAGTTTCCCTTCAACAGACAGCGAATCAATTGCTGGCCGATGCAATGAGATTATTTAGCTGACACAAGATATCTGCTGTTCTCGCATGGGTTGAAATGATGATATCGGAACACTCTGGTTTTTCCAAATTTCCCTTTCTTTTCATACCATCTTTTAAAAAAACCAGGCTTAAAAAGTGGGTAAAAGTTAAGCGATGTTAAGTGTTGTCAATTGTCGAATGGGTGACAGTGATTTTACATGTTTGATACCGGCGTTGTTTCATGAGGTAAGACGCTTTAGACATAGTACCTAATTTGATTCAATTGCGAACTAGTGCTGGCTATAAGCAGTGATGGTATTGTATGGATTTTAGTACAAAAAGGACGCTGAACAGGCGACTTGTACTGTAAAAAAAATAAAATATAGGTCCTTATGACGTTCTGAGGGAATAAATGAAGCATTGTGAAACGCATTTAGACTGGAAACCCCATGTAAATGAACACTAAAAAAGTATTCATTTATTTATTTATTCATCTATTCATAGTCCAAGCTTAACGCTTATCCCGATTTTTGTAGCTAGGATCCAACACCGATTGTAAACATAAACTATAGCTTAATTTATCGAAATGTTATCCCAAAAGAACTATGAAGAGTTAGAAAAATAGCGCCAATAAATGGTCAAATAAACGAGATAAAGTTCACGATGTACGAGGACTAGAACCAATTTTGTTGCGCTTAAGTCAAGCATTCTACCTAAGCGAATTATTATTCAACTCCCCCCCCCTCCCCCCTACCTCCCACTTAACTACTAACATGCTTTTAGCGTATTCACATTCACATATCTACACAAACAATCACACACTAAACATACATATATATATATATATATATATATATATATATATATATATATATATATATATATATATATATATATATATATATATATAACCAAGACAAAGTTAATCTTACATTTCAGTTTTGACTCAGATAAAACATGATAAGAATACTGCACTGACTGTGATGACATTTGGCACTTGTGGGCGTATTCAACACCCTTCAACACCCGAAACCTGATTTTATCTCTCTAATCTAGGGATTCAATTTAATTTACCACACAACAACAATCCATCAAGCTTTCGTAGGAACAATGATGCAGGGATGCAAAGAGCGATAGCATGTCAGAGGGGTTAAGAGCAAGTGAGTCTCGAATTATGGGATATACCGAAAACTAAAACTGAGGCAGATTGAAATCAAAGGCTGACTTGAATTCTTAGTATGTCATTCCGGATAAAATACTACAATTATGGGATACATCAGTTGTCATAGTAAGAGTTTTTGGATTGTTTAATTGACGTATTTCGATGGCAATGGGAGGGGGAAAGAAGTAGCCAACGGATTAAAGCATGGCAATGGGACTCGGAAAGTCCTGGGTTCGAGTCCTGTTTCAGATACTTTTTATTCCTTGGGAAAGATTATCAACTCCAAAATAAATTAGCTCACTGTGGACAACTTAGGTGATTCCCGATATGTGATCTAGTGGTATGACACTCGCGTTCGGACTGGGAGGTCCTGGGGTCGAGTCCCACTCTGAGCAGTGCAAATTTGAGTCCTTGAAAAAGGCTCTTTACTCACATTCTCTCAATGAGCTCAGGTGTAAAATGAGTACCCGGTCGTTAACAGAGTTGTC
>NC_088362.1:46191693-46214193 GCF_034508935.2 Berghia stephanieae
AACCGAGCTATCGGGACCCCGGTATTAAGTATTAAGTAGATATTTCTCTGCAAAAGAACTACGAGTCTATATTTGTTCGATAGGGGGGTATCTTCTTTCAGGACTTTCTGCTTAAGCTCTACCTCTACCTTAGTTTCTTCTTATAAATAATATTCCATGAAAAATCAACCTTCATAATAAATAATGTATTAATAATATTTAAGTTGAGTCTATATTCGTTAATGCAGTTTGAGCTTTGTGGAGATTTTCTATCATTATAACATCTTGTTTACTTGTCTCCATCAACCATTTAAAGATAGAGAAGTGTGTTGCACTTAAACTTAAACTTTAAACTTGAGCTTTTATATAGCGCAATATCCACTAAACGTGCTCAAAGCGCTTTACAAGGGGTCCCTGGCCAACAGCAACACGTAACATTTAGAACGGGACATGACGCCTGTTAGGCGATATTACAAATTTTTGTTTGGACAAAGCCACCGCTGTTAACGGCCATGTACACATGAGTACGATGAGAGAATATGAGTAAAGAGCCTTTTCCAAGGACTCAATTAAGCGCCGAACGCGAGGCTCGAACCCACGACCTTCCGATCCGAAAGCGAGTGTCATACCACTAGACCACATAGCCGCACAATGGACGTCACAACTTTAATGCATTTTGATCTTTGTAGTGATTTTCTATCATTATAACATCTTGTTTACTTCTCTCCATCAACCAATTAAAGGTATAGAAGTGTGTTGCACTTAACAGCATACAATTATTTAAATTGACACTCGAAGTCGAAGATATCTTAATATGTCTTGACATTAATGAAGCGGTTTACACGCGATTTAAAATGAGGCTGTTGAGATTAATAAATCGCCATAATAATTTCACAGCACTGACATTACCAATGTAAATTCCCTTTATTCATCCCAAGGGGAAATTTGTCTTTAGGGTCTATTCCAAGGGAAGATTGGAATAACCCAGGCGTTAGCCGCAGTGCAGCGCCTCAAGGTGACTTGCTCAAGGCCACACAACGAGGCAGGTCGTCGAATTCGGTACCTTTCGGGTACGAACCAAAGACTGCAACACTGAGCCACGCTGTCCCTCGTAATGTTTCAAGTATTCAACAACCAAAGTTCTATTTTATACAGTATAACTTTTCTGTTATGAGTCCTTTTTGTACCAGTACTCTTACCAAAAAGTGACATCCTAAAAGTAGGTACTCATTAATATCTGAGTACAGTTAAAGTGCAGTACCCAAGGACAGAACATCCGAAAGCAGAGCTTTGCGATCATTATCATTTATCCTGTTACTGTCTATATCTAACATCGCTTGATACTTTGTTACAAGACGAGACACTAACCATATGCCTGTTCAATTTATTTGCAGTAATAAATCTGAAATAAAAATTAAAAAAACAACAAATTTGTTATTATTTTGGCCAGAAAATGTGACCTTCAAATATCGATTTTTTAAACGAAACCTCTTCTCGTCAAAACTCTCAAACCTGGGACTTCTAAGAGAGTCATTTCAATCGATTGCTATTACAAGAACGCCTATTCTAGCAAAAATCAAAATAAATGTGTTGGTTTATTTCTTTCTTGGAGCACTACAGTATTAACCGCCCACACTATTTCCGCTTGGATAATGGGATAATTTTTCCAGCTCCTGTTTGTCTCCAAAAATCCATTTTCAAAAATAGATTTTTAAATATTATTGTTTTTTAAAAAATAAAATCTGTAAATAATAACCTTTATTATCTGCGGTTTTAATTAAAACTCGACGTCGTTAACATTACAAAATATGCCAGCAATTAGTTCAACTGCTTTTGGGTTTCTGTAATTGCCATCACGGCATCTGTGAATCATCAGCTAATTTCAGATTCTCCCAACACCGAACAGATAAATCAAGCATTCAATGTTGTACATTATAATTAAAGGAGCCCTCTGAGGGCGAGAGTTGTTTGAGACTGTTTTGCAAAGATGAGGATCATTTGAATCGATCGATCTATGAAGGACGAGCTTCCAGACCATAACATTTAAAAAACGTGTTGTTTTCACCAGAACGCCGGCGACGACGATGAGATGCGATGAAGAAAGATGATGATGATGATGATGATGATGATGATGATGATGATGAGAGGATGATAATAATATAATGATGATGATGATAATGATGATGATGATGATGATGATGATGATGATGATGATGATGATGATGATGATGAATATGATGATGATGGCGACGAAGCCGATAGCGAAGATGTTGTTATATTAAAATAACTCAGCCATGCAGCTAAATGTGCAACCAATTTCATTCCTCCATCCTCAGGATTTCTTCTGGTTCAATGGTTTGGTGGGAAAATAAACACCTCTGAACGTGGATCAGGTGAAGATGTGTTGAACCTAACGTGATGTTGATGCTTTGATCTACAAGGGTTGTGATTCCACGTATCAAGTGACAAATCACGTGCCTTTTAAACGTTTACCTGTTAGTTAGGTAGAGCATCTTTATAAACCAATGAGTTTTACTTTACCCGCAAGGCAGTGACGAGAGAGTATCAAAAAAAAAAAGAATATACAAAAGGGGAAAAAAGAGAATTTATATAGCACTATAGACAGTATGCACTTGGCTAAGAAGTTCACAACATTGCCATCCGGAAGTAAAAATGGCCAACACACAAAACTGTTTGTAACCTCGAAGGTTTATAGTCTGGTTAATACAGTTTAGTGAGACGTACTCATAAACACGGATGGCAAGAAACAATAACAAAGACATGAGTGACGTCAGCTTCGAACTATCTATAGTCACTTAATGTGCTCAAAGCGGTCCCTAGCCAACAACAACACTTCACATTGTAGGACAGGACATGATGCCCGTTGGGTGATATGACAAATTTATTTTCAGACAGAGACAACGCTGTTAACAGTCAGGTACTCATTTTACTCATGAATAAGGCGAGAGAATGTGACTAAAGAGCCTTTTCCAAGGACTCAACTATGCGCTGGTCAGAGTGGGACGGTGTGTATCATAACACAAGTCCACATATCCGACATATTAATCTAGAATTGTTATTTTGCAATGATAGCGGCAAGCTAGATACTCAGAGTTTTATTTTAACGTTAAGGATTGCCTGTGCCCCGAACAATATGTAAGCAGAATCAAATTAATATCGACTGCAATGTCCACATTTGGTATCATAACACATTAGAAAACTCTTCAACTCCTGCGTTGAACATTTCGAACAGTTTCCAATGCTCGCTTGTGAGGTCGTGCAACGGCATTGGGAACGGGTTCGAAATATATCATGTCCCTAATAATAATAATATATAATTCAATGACATTAAGTATCAAATCAATTTAAAATCACATTATAATAGTCAAATAATGATCCAAATAATTAACTGTCCAAATCAATTAATAAAATCACATATGTCAAATCACATTATAATAAATAAATTGTAACTGTCAAAATCACATTTAATGTCAAATACATAGTCAAATAATGTAACTGTCAAATCCATTGTCAACTGGATCAAATCACATTTATTAATCCATTGTGTCCAAATCACATTGTAACTGTCCAAATCACATTGTAAGTGTCCAAATCACATTGTAAGTGTCCAAATCACATTGTAAGTGTCCAAATCACATTGTAAGTGTCCAAATCACATTGTAAGTGTCCAAATCACATTGTAGATATCCAAATCACATTTTAGGTGCCCCTTTCGTACAATCCCTTGACTGTGTGACTGTGACATCGATTGCAGACCAACCTTCCCAAGGCGAGGGTGTCATCTCCGTCTAGTCCTGGGTTCGACTCTCATCCCGACAAAGAAAATTATTCTCCATTGTCTTCCAGAAAATCTGTTCCTCTTCGATTTAAATTATTAACCTTTATCCTTAATCCACACACTTTTCTGAATTCGAATGCTTGCTCACGTAAAAGTCATGAAATTTATATATTCTGTAAAATTACATTGAAACCGACGCTCAATGCCATCAGCTATTGAACTTACTGATTAATATCACACGTCTATTTCGATTATATTGTTTCTATCTCGAATGAAGACCTAAAAAAATTTCTATACAGCTCAGTTGGTTGAGCACTCACTTCACACGCAAAGGGACCGAGATCGATCCCGGGTGCAGTCGAGATTTTCTCTAAGCCCCTGTCCACTCAGTAGTGATTGGGTAGCTGGCTCTGTTAGATCTGGCTGAAAGTACTTTGCGATATACTAGCGCCCTATCCAAAGGTTAGCAAGCGATTGCTATTGTCCGTTTCACGCCATGGGTCGAATGACTCTGAAGGACTACTTTTAAAAATGTCTACTAATGTTCCCCGGACAAATTACAAAGGTCCCCCAGCCAACAGCAACATGTAAGTCGTAGGACGAGATAAACCGCATGTTAGGCATTTATCGCATTTTTTTCCGAAAAAGGCTAGGTACTCATTTTACAATTGGGTGTAGTGAATTAATGTGAGTAAAAAGCCTTTTCCAAGGACTCAACTTTGAGCCGCTCAGAGCGGAACTAGGACTAGGGACCCACAAGAGGTTTGTGATCGTAATCACGTGACTCCGTTGAAAGTCATATTATGCTATCGATACTCGCAACTTGACCATTTTGGACTCATCGATTAAGACCACACACGCCTGGGGCGATTCTATTGTCTCTATTTGGAATCAAGACGTGGAACATTCCATCAAGAGGTGAGTGACCGACCTGCCTCTAGAGAATTCATACGTCAAAACCGTTTAAAGACCTCATTTACGTTTTCTGACCAGGGAGAACAATCATGGTCGCCATGGGATCTGAATATACATACGCTATGCATGTCCAAATTGACCAAGATCGTAATTTGACCGCTCTCCGTGCGACGAAGATTAACAACATAATTGGAATATTTTACTCATAATATCTGGTTGCATTTGTTTAATGATTTCCTCAGCATGAGTAAAATACCGCCACTGACTATCAAAGTAATCGTTCAGAGTCATGAAGCCCATAGAGTTAGAATATATCTCGATTTATATAGCATGAAACGGATAATAGCAATTGATTACTTCCCTTTGGATACGATGCTAGTCTATCGTTAAATACTTTCCACTAGAATTAACAGATCTAGCGACTCAATCACTGCTGGTCAGAAAAAAATCTCAAGTGCACCCGGAGTCGATCTTGCTCCCTTTGCTTGTGAAGCGAGTGCTTTACCAATTGAGCTATCGGAACCCGTCTTAACTGTAAAACGTCTTTTATATTATTTTGGGCAGAGAACTTTCATTTTTACCTCATGTCATAACGATCGATTAAAATAAACTCCAACTTGTCATAAAACCTAAAAACTCGATTCGAAACCTCAAATAAAATTATCCAAACGAGTTACACATTTTAAAATCAGAGGCATTTTTGAAGTCGTTTTATATTTTCAATACTTGCGTAGTCTCGTTTCTAACTGTCACAAAAAACCGCAATACTACTTCCATTATTTTGTCGAATAGAACAATATCCTGAAAATTTTGAAAGATCAGCTTGTTTCCGGCGATTCCAAAGTCTCCAATAGACTGTATCGTATCGTATCGGTTAAGAGCTAATGGGTTCTAAAAAAGTTTAATGCTCCGTGTAACTTTTATGCATAGATACAATTTATCAATTATATAAAGAACATTGAAATTGATAATATTGAGTGTTAAATATCTAATACATATATAAGTGTCATAGTCAATATTCGTAGTCTAATAGTGCGGCTTTATGGTCTAGTGGTATGACACTCGATTTCAGATCGGAAAGTCCCGGGTACGAGCCTCGCTCGGCTCATAGTTGAGTCATTGGAAAAGGCCTTTTACTCACATTCTCTCACCGTATTCAGGTGTATAATGAGTACCTGGCCGTGAACAGCGTTGTCTCTGTCCGAAAATAATTGTAATATCGCCTAACAGGCGTCATGCCTCATCATATATGTTAAGTGTTGCTGTTGGCCAGGGACCCATTGAGCATGTTCAATGGATATTGCGCGCTATATAAAAGCTCATGTTATTTATCTATTTTTTATTAACTCTATTTACATTCATTTGGCATGTCCCACCTTATTTTTTTTTTGATATACAAAATGCAATATGATCAATGGCATGTTACATTATTCATCAAAAGACTGCTACAGGCACTGCTAACACCTTCTCCATCTGATTGTAACCTACCAGGTTTTCAAAGTAACTTCTTTAAATTCTTTGACAAATTTGGGTCATTGGATTTGATCGATATTTTATAAGAAAATGTTTTCTGGCCAAAATAATGAAAAAAAAAACCCATTTTGTCAACGGACGGCAACAATATTACACTCGAATCGTTTCGTTTGTTGGGTTGTTTTTTACTTCTTGAGATTTACCATGCAAGGTTGAGATGATCCGAAAGGCAAGGTAAATAATAATATTCGTTAAGAAGAGGGTAAGACGGCAGGCCGTTAGAAACCTGGAAAAGATCAATGGATAAAGAAAGATCTTAGAGACGTTGGCCCATCTGGAATAATATCGTAGTCCAAGCAGCCGAGAGACACAGAATTAGAAAATCTTGGCAGTGTAAATTTTTTAAAAATAATTTAAATTGAGCTTTATATAACGCAATATCCACTAAATGTGCTCAAAGCGCTTTACAAGGGGTCCCTGTTCAACAGCAACATTTAACATGTAAGACGGGACATGCCGCCTGTTAGGCGATATTACATTTTTTCGAGGCTCGAGCCCAGGACATTCCTACCCGAAAGCGAGTGTCATACCATTAGACCACATAGCCGCTTGGTAGTGTCGATGCCTTATGCGCCCCCAGTGCTCAATGAGTATTAAGTAAGAAGGTTTGTTTCTATTGTGATTAGCGTCATTGAAGCAAATCAAATATTATGAAATATTATAATGATGATAATCTAGATAATACTTAATTGAAATTCTTTGTCGCTGATTTAGGTATAATATAGTAATAGACCTGGAAATGCGCGATGATTGTGATGATGAAGATGATGATGATGATGATGATGATGATGATGAGGAGGAGGAGGAGGAGGAGGAGGAGGAGGAGGAGGAGGAGCATGATGAGAATGATGATCAGGATGGTGATCATGATGCTTACATAACATTTGATGCAAGGACGCAAAACCGAACCAGAAAGAAAAACTCGAATTGTATTATAAGAAACACAAGACTGGAATCACATTCATTGTTATCATTATCATTATTATTGTTATAATTATAGTAACAATGATAATAATAATAATAATAATAATAATAATAATAATAATAATAATAATAATAATAAAAATAATAATAATGATGATGATGATGATGATAATAATAATAATAATAATAATAATAATGATAACAACAACAACAACAATAATAATCATAATAATAATAATAATAATAATAATAATAATAATAATAATAATAATAATAATAACAATTATCATCATCATCATCATCATCATCATTATCATTATTTTTATTATCATTATTATAACAACAAATAATTTTAACATTATCAGACAAAAGATGCCAACGACGTCAAACTCAACAGGCACTAACCAATCGAATCCAAGAGATGTTTATAGTATAATATATAATACTATTACCATGATATTGATGTGCTATAGAATTCAGTTACAAGTACAAATACAAGACTGAATGTCAACAAAAGATGTGCAAATAACCCAATCAATTTGTGTGTTTGACATGACGAGACGCCAGACACGTTGTGTATTCATGCGCAAGACCACATCAACCGACTTCTCTCCAACAAAATAATCCTTTCCGGTGAAATCCGGTACCAAAGACAAATAATAACATTCTGTTGTTGTACGGGATGGATGTATGATGACAACATGAAGAGGGTTATCTATTTAAGCCGTGTTCTAACATATTCAAGCTATGTTGAACGTGATCAGTGACCATAGGGTTGAACATAATGATGATAGCATTGATAAAAGTAATGATGATGATAATAATAACAATAATAATAATAATAATAATAATAATAATAATAATAATAATAATAATAATAATAATAATAATAATAATAATAATAATAATAATAATAATAATTTCCTGGGCCGAGACATGCTAATTATTTTGAGATGCCCTTTTTCTTACATTTTTCTCTCTGTTTTGTCTAGCAATGCATTATAAAAACCTTTTCAGAATCGTACCTAATCAATGAACTATTAAAACACTTATTAACATTCAAAACTTTTTAAGTCAAGCTTTAAATTCAATTTAATGCATCGGGTTTTAATCGGCGTAATACATCTTTGAGACGATTGTACACAAAGGACCCAGTAACAGAATCTTTCCTCAACATATCTTTGGTTTGTGCGAAAAAAACCAGACACGAACACCCCTCCAAAGAAAAAAAAAGAAAAGGAAAGAAAGAATGAAAGAAATTTTAAAAACAAAAACAAAAAAAAACAAACGTGCAAATACAACGGGAAATAAAATACCAAATTAATACAAAAAAAAAAATAATAATACAAAACAAAACAAAACAAAAAACGTAAAAAAAAGGGAAAGCAAATAAAATGGATGACCCTATTACACGGAAGCACGTCACGGGACAAAAGTAGGAACGGGATAAACTGGTGAACTGCCATACTTTGAAAAGACAGGTATTTAAGAAATTTGGCCAGAAAACTCGCCTTTCAAATATCAGTCGATTTAAATAACCCTCAACTTGACAAAAAAAAAAAAACAACTCTCAAAATCTGGGAACTCGTGATGACTTCAATGAATCCCAGGTTTGAGATATATCAAGGATGAGTTTTCTGGCCAATTTTTAAACAAAAATAATATAATACGTGTCCTTCCAGAGTAAGGCGGTTAACTGATTAATATTTCATTAGGAAGCGTGTTGGTATGCATAATGATATAAAATAATACAAGAATATAACATAGTTGGAGAAGCGGGGAAGAGATAGATTGCTATGCAAATGGTGCCGACGGGGATTAATATTAGAACCGTCCCGGGTGAGATCCAATTTATCACAATCATTCAAACATTCTAAAAAAAAACAAAACAAAACAACGGAATATATTGTTTTGTTCCTTGTTTTGAGGGAAAAAAATGTTATAATATCGGAGTTCATGAAAAACAAAAAAATAAATGTAACATTAAAAAAAAAGAACAAAATAATAAACAAGGGACGTTTCGGGCTCAAAACCTTTCTTCAACCAACAACAAAAAAATAAAAAAAAAATAAAACAAAACCAACAAATTAAAACATAATGCAATACTTTAAATAAACACAAAGACAGTTATCTAATGTAATGTATTCGTGTTTCAATTGGGTTTTTACTTTGCTAGCTGAAGAAGGGTTTTGAGCCCGAAACGTTCCGTGTTTGGTATTTTATTCTTTTTTTTTTTAAGCTCTTAGGGAGCGTTCACATATTACGTCATCAGCTAGGGGGGGAGGGGGGGGGGTCTACCAAATGTTGACATGTGTTGACATGGGGGAGGGGGGGGGGGGGGGTCAGACCCCAGATGATGTCATCAAAAAAAAGGCAAATTAAGCCTATTTCAAAGTTTGTTCCTTTCAAAACAGCTAAAGATAAATTGCTATGATGAGTATTGCCCATCTCTCAAGAAACAAAATGGGAAAGGGGTATCACTTCTCAAAAGGCGAACTTGCCCTAAATGTTCATTGTATCACTCCTCGATCACAGCAATGAAAGACCATTCACGAAAATGCGGCATGAAGATGAAATTGATGATACTATTTATAGTACATTGCAGAGGTCCAAGGCAGAAACATTTTTGAATCAATTAATTTTATGTTTGGAAATTGAAACAGAAATTCATTCCACTAAAAGACTAATATGCTATAAAATAATTTGCCTCCTATACTATTTTAAATTACACTTTCTGAATTTTTTTTAATAGCACCTGCACCAAGTAGCCTACTTTAAATAATGTTTGTTAGATTTTATATTTGCAAATTTAAATTTTATGTCCCCATTGTATCGTAAAACATAAATTATCAACAGTTTCTGAAATTAATAAAATGTCTGAATGTGTTTTATTAAACGTTTATAATCTATGTTTATGGTTTGAAAAACGAATAATAAATATTGTGAAATTAAAGTTATCTTTTAGTTTTTATTAAATTAGATGACGTCATCATCTGTTGGGGGGGGGGTCAGGTCAATGATGACAAGTGATGACTTGGGGGAGGGGGGGGGGTCTAAAAAGGGCAAATTTTTGATGACGTAATATGTGAACGCTCCCTTATATTAATTTCTGTTTATTGCTTATTCCATCCCACAGCTTCTAGCAGCTTAGTATCACTTTGACATATCATTATTGTAAACACTATTTTTTAAAAGATTTGTAATGGTTCAATTTGTTTCACGAAAGTGAAAATTATTTTTCATCCAGGCTTTGTTGCCGTGAAAGGAACAGTATCTGCCATCGGCTAACATCTGAATAGTGTACATTTTTATCGTGCAAATAACTATTATGTACAGTTGTATAGCGGGATTTATTTTTCTCCATGCGTTTTATAAAATATTCTTTTGATTTATTATTCTAGCAGACCAAATTTGTCACTAAAATTAAAATACAAAGCCAACGTGTAATGCCAATAGGATTCAATAGTCTGATGTCACGTCCGCCCAGAAACGAGCAGCTTGGTTCTAAACAAAGAAAATCGGTACTTTTTATTCTTCATGCTGGCTAGAACACTTTCACACGTCATGTGATCAGAATGTATAAAAGTCATAGCATGATCAGATTTATAATGCTTTTCTCCTCTGGATACACTTTTATGCTCGTCGGAGAAGTATTTCATAAGGGTGTCCGCCATTGTTCCGATAGTTTAGAACCAGTTACTAAGTAAGTTACTCTGCGTCATTACGAGGGAAGTGACATGACGTCATGACTGTTGAATCCTATTTGCATTTTAACATGTTATCCATAGTAAAGGAGCTTGGCAAATGCATACCAGTAAATGCATAAATGTTACTACTATTTCGCAACTAAGTGGAGTGAAATAACAACGTGGGTCATTTGTGACAAGATATAAATAATAACAATAAGAAGTGGATCAACATTATCAGCAGCAGATTCATCTGGGGCACTTTAAAAGACCAAATAATTTTTTAGAAATATAGAAAGAAGAAGAATAAAAAAAAAAAAACAAAAAAAAAAAACAAAAAACAATAAGAAATGGAGTTTAAAAAAAAAGCTTCAATTAAATTAGGGAAGACAGAAAAATGTGGACGTTTCGGGTAACCCCTTTGTCTACAAAACACGACGAATGACATCGTTCTTTGTTGCCAAAGGGGAAACCCGAGATATCCACATTATAATCTGTCATCGTTAATCAAATTGATGCTTTCGTTCCATCACCTTCGAGCTTCAAGCAACAACAATTTCATTATCCAAAGACCCAACACCAATGCCTGAGTTTGCAATCACTACCAATGCCTCAGCCTCAGGTCACAGACTTCATATAATTGGAATGTATCTTAATGAAGATAAATAAATTAATAAATAAGTAAATAAATAAAAGCCAATACATAAATAAAAGCCAGTAAATGAATAAATAAACAAATAAATAAATAACTAAATAAATAAATAAATAAATAAATAAATAAATAAATAAATAAATAAATAAATAAATAAATAAATGAATGAATAAATAAATAATGATAATTCATTACGCAATGGATCCCTTATATAAGTTTACATTGAAAACACTCTTGCCATATTTTCTCATGCATGTCTATTGAGCAAGCCATTGCATTGAATGCTTTCGTGTGACAGTTCCAATAACTCCGTTGTTAGAACAATCGCTTCACAAGCAAATAAAAGGAAATGGCGTCCCTTTCTGGTTGAAGTTGGATGTCTTTTCTCACCCCGTACTCTGTTCACCTAGCAGTGAATGGGTAAGTGGGTCTGTTTGACTTTGCAGAATGTATTTTGAGGTAAACTATAATTGTCAATTCAAAAGAATGCCAAGAAATCGTTATTCTTAGTTTAGCGCTTTAGAGATCTGGATAAATTCCGGCTATCTTGAGCTTTAAAAAAAAACATCTTGAGCTTTTATATAGTGCAATATCCAATAATCGTACTAAAAGCGCTTTACAAGGGGTCAATGACCAACAGCTACACGTAAACATGTAGAAAGAGACATGACGTCTGTTTGGCGATATTATAATTTTTTCCCAGAAAGAGACAACGCTGTTAACGGCCAAGTACTCCCCTGAGTACGGCGAGAGAAAGTGAGTAAATAGCCTTTTCCAAGGAGTGAACTATGCGCTGAGCGAGGCTCGAATCCAAGACATTCGGAAGCGAGTGTCATACCACAAGACCACATAGCCGCACTATCACTGTCCGCATGTCTCGTGAGGGCTAATATTCAAGAATTAATATCCAACACAAACAATAGTAATATACAAGTAATAAAACTTTATTCAACTCGTAACGATTGTCTTTCCTTTAAGATCTCATTCGAACTGAAGCACATTACTAGCCCAGGCGTCAGCCGCAGTACATTGCCGCAAATTGAGTAATAGCGAAGTATCTTGTTCAAGGTTACACGACGCGGGGGGTGGGGAAGGGATTTGAACTTGGTATCTTTTTGGGGGAATCAAGGAACATGTCGCAGTGCTGTAAGTTGAACGAGACTTCTTGACCATTATTATACATAATTGATTTTTCCAGAGCAAACTCATTAGCCCATTAGTCCAATTAGTACAACACTGGACTCACACGCAAAGGTAGCTAATTAGTCGATTCATAAATAGGTTTTATTCTGACCAACCTGACCACCTAGTAGTAATTTAGTAGCCAGGTGAAATTATCAAATCATGGGTTGAAAGTAATAATAATAATAATAATAATAATAATAATAATAATAATAATAATAATAATAATAATAATAATAATAATAATAATCATATCATATAATAATATATGATGATGATGATGATGATGATGATGATGATGATGATGATGATGATAA
This sequence comes from Berghia stephanieae, assembly GCF_034508935.2. Taxonomy (NCBI): domain Eukaryota; kingdom Metazoa; phylum Mollusca; class Gastropoda; order Nudibranchia; family Aeolidiidae; genus Berghia; species Berghia stephanieae. Next base: position 46,204,681 of record NC_088362.1, read on the forward strand.
TAATAATAATAATAATAATAATAATAATAATAATAATAATAATAATAGTATCAATTGCTCCCTCATTTTTCACGAGACAGAAACCGACGTGAAACTTAAAGCTTTATAGTAAAATAGTCCGGAAAGCATTACTTTTAAACTCGGGGTTTAAGCCCCACATTTCCTTTGCTATTTGTCGACCTTTGCTATTGTTTCTCTATCATGTTTGCTTTGAGACCGGAAAGGACCATTTTTTAACTCAGGATTTAAGTTCAACATCTTGTTTAATATTTGTCCATCTTTGCTATTATTTCTTTATCATGTTTTCTTTAAGACCGGTAATCTAGAGTGCAAATTCTTTTCCCATAGACACTCAGCCACCACTGTCATTCCTGGGATGCTTGTGATGAAATCAAGATGGCAATAGAAAAACAAATGCAACCACAACATCATTTCGGCATTTAAAATTATTCGGGCAGGATGAAGTCATTAAAGAGTCCCATTATTTTCTTATCGTGTTTCTTTCTTTTTTCTCTCTTTTAATTTTTTTTTTTGCTTGTGGGAATGTGAATTTGTTTTGAGTTTATTTTGGGTTTTTTTTTAATCAGGGAGAGAGATATTTTGCATGTTTTTTCTCAGTCTTTGTTTTTTTTTTTTGGTTGCCTTAACATATAACAACAATGAAAAATGTAAGTCAAAATTTAGATTAAGACCAACGTTTTGGATTTTTCTTAAATCATAAAATCATATTACAAGATATTCTGTGATGAGACGCTTCCAAAAATGATCTATTAATGAAACCAGAGTATAAAAATTAAAAAAATGTATTATAGCAAATATGTTTGCACAATCCTAGGAATATTGAATTCCGCAAGATCGGATTATCGTAAGCTTTCATTAATCCCCCATTAACCCACCTCGAGTGCAATAATGTAAAAAGGCTAGATCTGTCCATCACAGCTCAATAGATTATACCCCACTCTAGTTTATCCAAAACTCTCCGTTTATTGATTTATACTTTACCTTGTCTCTTTTCATTTATCTCAGCCCCCCCCCCCCCCCCTCTCTCTCTCTCCCTCTCTCTCTCTCTCCCTCATTCTCTCTCTCTCCCTCTCTCTCTTGCTCTCTCTCTCTCTCTCTCTCTCTCTCTCTCTTATTTGTCTATTATATCTATCTATCTATTTATCTATCTATCTAACTATCTATCTATCTATCAATCTATCTATCTATCTGTCTATCGTTTTGCCTATCTATCAATCAATCTATCTATCTATCACTCTATCTATCTATCTATCGGTTTGCCTATCTGTTCATCCATCTATTATTCTATATATCTATTTATCTGTCTAACTATCTATCTATCTATCTATCTATCTATCTATCTATCTATATATCTTTCTATCTATCTATCTCTATTTATCTGTCTATCTGTCTATCTGTCTATCTATATTATATCCTTTTTTTTTCTCATATCTCAATTGAACTTCGTGTAACGGCAGATGCTAGTTATTTTTAAATGCGTTCTCTCTCTCTCTCTCTCTCTCTCTCTCTCTCTCTCTCTCTCTCTCTCTCTCTCTCTCTCGCACTCGCTTTTCCCGTTTTTCTCTCATCTGACCCAAAAGTCACGTTTTTGTTTGATCATGACGAGCAATGTATCATTTCATTTTAATGATTAATCACAAGGCTGTTGTGAGTCAGTGATTGTAGAACACAACAAGTCAGTTTATTCTGGTCTTAAAATCACGATCGTGATGTTTTCTTGTCATCGGTTATATTGATAGAAATATATAACCAAACATACCGAAATAATATATTTAATTTAACGGGTTTAAATTAAAGAAAAAAAATGATGATAAAATCTATGATGCAAAACAAATAAAAGGTTGTGGAACACATTGTATTTTGTGGTTCATGTTTTGTTTTGCTATATTGCTTTCTTTTTTTTTTTTTTTTTTTGGTCACATTATCACATCGTTTTGAGTCAGTCGGGGCAGCAGCGTGGCTCAGTGGTGCGGTATTTGCTTCGTACCCGAAAGGTACCGAGTTCGATCACCCGCCGCTGCTCTGTGTGGCCTTGAGCATGTCACCTAGCCTTAGCTGAATTTGCGGCGCTGCACTGTGTCTGACGCCTGGGTAATTCCAGTCTTTCCTTGGAATAGACCCTTGAGACAAATTTTCCCTATGGGATGAATAAAGAGAATTTCATTTCTTTTTGTATAATATCACAAATAGACCTGTAAATAAGCTCTATAAAAATTGACTGAAACTGAAACTCTTCTTCGTAATTCGTCGTACCGGTAAAATCCAAAGAATCAAAATGAAAGGTAAACAGCAAGCTCACTTGAGCAAAGCAATGGCAGAAAACTAATTTGCGCGGGAATTAATTAGGCTAATTACCATTGTTCCCTATAATTAGGTACCCAATCAGTGAAGAAACTTAGAAACGGTCAACCAGTTAGTTTACAACATGAGGCAATCGAGATGTGCTTGTAGCAATCATATAACTTTCGATTTGAAGGTGTCTACATAACAAACTCCCGGTGTTCGAATTTTTCTTTTTAATACTTTTCCTGTCCTTCAAGTAAATGTGGTCAATTTTGGCTTAGACGAAACAGTGAAATTTATCGCTCGGTGGCTCAGTTAAAATTTGCTACGACAGGTTTGGAAAGTGAAAAAATAATTTCACGAAGGCTGTGTGAAAATACACTGGGGTGTGTTCAAACACGGCAATTCTAAAAAGCGTCGATTAGCCTTGGCAATATATCCATCGTTAATATAAACGGCCCATTAGTTATGCGTAGCGCTGTGGAACATTCCTTATTAACTCTACAGTCATTCGACTACGATTCATGAATTCTTTCTTTATTCAATTTTTCTTCCCTTTTTAAAAATATTTGAATTTGACGAATTGACTGATTTCAGTTAATTGACTGAGAATTTACAGGTCTACACTAAGAAATGAATTGTAGTGGCTCGTTTTCTTTCAGGTTGATGTTATTTACTTTGAATTTTGTGGTAACAATATGACGTAATACAATTGTCTTTCCTCGGCCTACCGTTCAAATTACTTAATCAAATCAGTCCATTAAATTGAATACTAATCTGAAGAGTCAATAAACTGAAATCGTTTTATTCATTGCTTTATCAATGCTTTCTCGAGACAAAATAATTGGGCTTTTTAAATATTGTGCAATGCCCATTAAACATGCTTAGAGAGCTTCTCAAAGGGTTTGAATTTAAAGGACGGGACCCTTTATCTATACCCTTTATTGAACTACATACGAGAAATATAGATTTCCACCACAAACAACTTCATAGGGCTGCGGTGTCAGAAGTGCACTATTCTCCATTCTCTGGGGGAGAACATATTTTAAAATATTTTGGTCCGAAAGCCGGTCCTTCAAATTATATCCATGTATTTAAATGATCTTTATCTTGTCAACAAATTTCAAACCTGAGACTTCATTGACAGTGGTGTTTACAGATTATGGTTTAAGCACAAAGTCTACAAAACGAGTTATGTCCTCTCTCATTGAGAAAGCTTTACTTTATGTTGCTTATAATGAAATAGACCGCACTGCACATACATCGATATCTTATTTATTTTGACATAATATAAACCATTTGTATTGGCATTTGGTGCTCTCACACAAGGGGTATTAAAACAATCCTAACAGATGGATACACAGTTTCCTACAGTGAGTCACGCATTGCATCAGTGCTATTCCGTATTCTGAAAAAAAATAAATAAACCCACATATTTTAAATTTGGTCAGAAAACTCCCCCTTCAAATAAATATTGATCGATTAAAATGATCCTCAACTTGTGAAAAAAATTCAAAGCCTGGGACTTCAAGTTGAGTTAAGATGAGTGTCATTTTAATTTCTTCGATTTTAGAAGGAGTTTGTTTTCTGTCCAAAATTTTGGATACGTCTTTCATTTTTCTGAGTACGCAGTGCAGGGAGGGGGTTTAGCAATAACATCAGGAGCAAAATAATATTATACTCTGTCCTTGGTTTTACAGGTTGTTTTGAATCATCGTCAATATAATATTATACTGTATTTCTCCCCGGATATGATAGGAAAAGATAATATTTTCTTTGGACTCGCTTGCTCAGGTTGTATGTTGATAATATGCAATTCAGTAAATTAATATTCTCCGCCTCTATTTGGGTAAAAAAAAATAACATACTGTAATCCTCACGCAAACTTATTATTTAAATTGTAAGCTAATGTAGAATTAACTTTTATAAAATAAAAAATAATAAAATAAAATTCCCTTTATTCATCCCATAGGGGGAATTGGTCTTTAGGTTCTATTCCAAGGGAAGACTGGAATAACACAGGCGTTAGCCGCAATGCAGCGCCGCAAATTGAGCTAAGGCGAGGTGACTTGCTGAAGGCCACACAACGCAGCGGCGGGTGATCGAACTCGGTACCTTCTATTCCGGGTACGAAGCAATGACGTACCGCTGAGCCATGCTGCCCCCATAAGATTTGTCACCTCTCTGGCTGGCAAAAAAAGACCATCAAAAAGGGATGGCGCGTCACCAATTAAATAATGAACCTGACGTGATCATGGCAGTCAATGGGATCAGCTCATTCTAGGCTACGATGTTAAAATGGACTTATCAAAATATAAAATCAAAGAATAATAACCAAAGCAAACATGTAAGGGGTAACTCCCAAATAAATGTACGGGGAATAATTGTATTCTAACTTTGTCCCGTAACCCAAATAGAGAAGGAAAAAAAAAAAAAAACACAACAAAACAAACAACTCAACAGGGTCATCAAATAAAAGGTTGTGGGACCCTTTGTATTTTGATGTTGTTCTTGTATTTTGGGGATTTTGTTGTTGTTTTTTATTTGTTTTTTGTTTTGTTTTTGTTCTTTGTTTGTTTTGTTTTTCTTTCTTTGTCCCATTATAATACCGTTTTGAGTCAATGAATTCCATTCTTATTTCACTCCATCAATTATGTCTTAAACCACACTCTCACACATCCCACCCTCATCAACAAGTCACTCCTACCGCCCCACAATATCTTTGACAATTTACTTACTCACAAGTCACGTGCGGACCACCTGTACTCACAGTAACAACTTTAATCCTTTTCAGGCGGAGGTCTATTTAACTCTAACCTGACATCAAATATTACTGATTCCCTCAACAGTTGTGGTATATATAGATAGTTCGAAGATGACGTCACTCAGGTCTTTGTTATTGTTTTTTGCCATCCGTGTTTATGAGTAATGCTCACTGAACTGTACTAACCTGACTATAAACGTTCATGGATACACATAGTTTTGTATGTTGGTCCGTTATACTTCCGGATGGCAATGTTATGAGCTTCTTGGCCAAGCGCATACTATCTATAGATTCTAGGCATCAGATCAGTCCTCCGTTAATTTATAGATTGTATGCACTTGGCTAAGAAACTCACAAAATTGTCATCCGGAAGTATAACGGATCAACACACTAAACTATGTGAAACCTTAAAGGTTTATGGTCTGGTTAATACAGTATAGCGAGAATAACTCATAACATGGATGGCAAAAAATAAAATAAACAATAACAAAGACCTGAATGACGTCAACTTCATTTTACCTATTGCCGGACACTAGGTCATGTTCTTGACGTCATTTATAGGTTAGAGCAACACCAAATGAGTTGTTAGTAGTACTCAAGGAAATAATAAATGATCCCATTGGTTAAACTATTGAATAGAAAAAAATCGTGACTTCACCCGGGATCTATCGTAGTCCATATTTGCATGTGAAGCGAGTGGTCTATCAACTGAGCTATCGGGGCCCCCATCATGGCCTCAAACGCCCTATAGGGAATGAGATTAGCGGAAGAGTAGCGTCCCTTGATCGGAGGTCACCAGCGGAAAAGTTATTAGAGAGAGAACGTCATGTTGGTTGTGCGCATGCGTCTCTCGTCCTCGCTTCCGGTGAAAGCTGCATGAGCCACTTCATCGAAAGCGAGGATGAGAGAGACGCATGCGCAAAACCAAATTGACGTTCTCTCTGTAACGTGACGTCCAATCAAGGGACGCTACTCTTCCACTAATCTCATTCCCTATAATATGCAATATTGTCTAAAGACGATGGGTCACAAATCAGTCGCGCTGTTAAGAGTTAATAATACAACTCTGGCGTATTCTTTTTTTTACAAAAAACAGCACATCTTTAAAATTTTGGCCAGAAAACTCTTCCTTCAAATATCTAACGAATAAAACGACGCTCAGATTGTCAAAAACTCTTAAATCTGGGTCTTCCATGAAATCCCAGGTTTGAGGGTTTTGGGCAAGATAGATAGATAGATTAGATTGAGCTTTTATATAGCGCAATATCCACTTAACGTGCTCAAAACGCTTTACAAGGGGTCCCTGGTCAACAGCAACATTTAACAGGTAGGACGAGACATGACGCCTGTTAGGCGATATTACAATTTTTCGGAAAAAGACAACGCTGTTAACGGCCAGGTACTCAATTTACAACTGAGTACGGTGAGAGAATGTGAGTAAAGAGTCTTTTCCAAGGACTCAACTATGCGTCGAGCCGAAAGCGAGTGTCATACCACTAGACCACATAGCCGCACGATGAGGCTCATTTTAATCGTCCAATATTTGAAGGAAGACTTTACTGGCCAAAATTTTCAAAATGCGTTTGGTTTTTGTTTTTTTCTTCGGCAGTTCTGTTATCCAGTCATGTTGTCACGGCTACTTCTTACTCACACCTTCTCCCGTCACGCCTTGCTAAGCATGTCCATTTCACGCAACGACTCACGCTAAACTTTTGCCGGCTTTCTCGATCAACGTCTTATTTTTATTTCTGTGATTACACGTGTGGCTAATTTTACGACTACCATAACATTACCTGGGATTCTCTTATCGTTGGCCCAACCATCTATCGTCTATAATAAAATACTCAAGAGTTATCATCATCACACAACGATTTCTATGCCATCACGTGACTGCAAAACGAAGATCACTCATCAAAAGCATTGTTGTCTTTATTTGCAGATCTTATAAAGAAACCTGTCAAGGGCCCATTGTTGTAATGGAATCACTCTCGTCAAACCAACGGAAACTTTTCCCCATTACAACAATCTTAAAATAAGCCCATATTTGTGACCCAACGTCTCAAAACGGCATTAAGTCGGGATGAACCAGATACTAAAAAGTCAAATTAAAGTTGAACTGGTCAAAAATATGAATTATTGGTATTTAGCACTCTAAAATGTGATATTCAATCTTCTCAATAAAACATTAAACTCAACGCAAGACTGATATTTCAGCCTCTTAATCATCCCGACTTAATACCGTGTTGAGACGAGGGGTCACATTTGCGCTCGGTTATCAGAGCAGATTTGCAAATACTCTAAAGATATTTTACAATGTAGGTTTTTAAATCAATAGTTATGGATCTTCTGAAAGAAGGCATATGAGTGCCTACATTGATTATTAAGAAAACATATTAAAGTATTTTGTTGATATTTGTGACCCAACGTCTCAAAACGGTATTATGTCGGGATGGATCAGATGCTAAAAAGTCAAATTAAAGTTAAACTGGTCAAAAATATAAAATGTTGGTATTTAGCACAGTAAAATATGATATTCCTTCTCCTCTATAAAGCATATAAACTCAACTTAAGCATAATACGTATTTCTGGCTACAAATTCAATTTTCAGCATTTTAATCATCCCGACTTACTACCGTTTTGAGACGAATGGTCACATTTTTGAAACAGTAAGCTTGGGAACAAGTCTTTAAAATAATCGTATCAATAATACACTATAATTAATTTCAATTAAAATACTCGGATGTCACATTCCATAACCGTAGCATTGATGGTTGTGATTGCGATTATCGTGATTCTCATCATTATGATTATTATTATTATTATTATTATTATTATTATTATTATTATTATTATTATTATTATTATTATTATTATTTATTATTATTATTATCATTATTATTACTATTATTATCATCGTCATCATCATCATCATCATCATCATCATCATCATCATCATTATTATTATTATTATTATTATTTATTATTATTATTATTATTATTATCATTATTATTATCATCATCATCTTCATCATCATCATCATCATCATTATCATCATCATCATCATCATCATTATTATTATTATTATTATTATTATTATTATTATTATTATTATTATTATCATTATTATTATTATTATTAGTAGTAGTATTATTATTATTATTATCATTATCGGTACATCATCATCATCATCATCATTTGTTGTTAACAAACAAACGTGTGATTCTAATTCCTACACGAACTCTAGTATCTTCTTACATTCCTCAAACTTTTTTTTAATTTACTCGCGAAAGGAACATGCATTTTTTCTCATTTAGCTGACAAATATGCGGTTCTCACCATTAACTTTACAAAATATTCGGCAAAAGTTCGAAATTTTAAAATATTATCAAACACAAATTCATCAAATATAGTATTCAAATTCTTCTTCTTCTATTTTAAAACAACCTTGACAATATCTTTGGGATGTTCAAATGTTAAAATTGTTTTGATATTTAGAAGGCAAACACCACGTCGAACGAGAGACAACATGGAAGTTGTTTGTTTCCCCAGCCTTGGCAGATGACAGCCAACCGTGACATCGTAGTTGGCAAATGCCTCATTAATTAATTACCCCTGGAATAAATATCATAATATTGCCCGGGGTAAATTCAAACTCTTCAGCTAATGGAAAACAGGAAATGCGTTTAAGGATGCTTCTTTTGTCCACCCCCCCCCCCCCCCCCTCCTTCCACTGTCCAACTCCACTCAATAACACACACACACACACATCCCAGCCATAATAAACCAACGTTTTGTTGTTTTTTTTTTTGTTTGTTTGTTTTTTTAAGTTCCATTCCATAAAAGTGGAAGTCACCTTTTAGACATCCATTCTTGAAATATCCTTCATCTCCTTTTATCAAAGAAACTATTAACATTTAAATCCAGTAGGATATGAAATGCTTTGTGCGGCTATTTGGGACCTTGTGGTATGTATGTCACTAGCTTTCGGATGGGAAGGTCCTGAGTTCGAGCCTCGCTCGGCGTATAGTAGAGTCCTTGGAAAAGACTCTTTACTCACATTCCCTCACCGTACTCATGTGCAAAATGAGTACCTGGTCGTTAACAGCGTTGTCTCAGTCGAAAAAAAAAATGTAATATCGCCTAACAGGCGTCATGTGTCGTTCTATAATCTAAATGTTACTGTTGGCCAGGGACCCCTTGTAAAGCGCTTTGAGCACGTTATTTGATATTACGCTGTATAAAGGCTCAATTAAAAAATATCCGTGCCATCTTTTGTCGCGAGAAAGTATTAAAATTTTAAGTCAAGTAGGATATGAAGCGCTTTATCTAAGGCCAACATGTGGGGCTATAGTTTACGATCACTGTCAACCAGCTGAAAAAAACTCAATATCCACTCAATGTGCTCAAGAGCGCTTTTCAAGGGTTCCCAAGCCAACAAATACTA
>NC_088362.1:46219193-46246693 GCF_034508935.2 Berghia stephanieae
ATTATTATAGAAGTAGTAGTAGTAGTAGTAGTAGTAGTAGTAGTAGTAGTAGTAGCAGTAGTAGTATTAGTAGTAGTAGTAGTAGTAGTAGTAGTAGTAGTAGTAGTAGTATTAGTAGTAGTAGTAGTAGTAGTAGTAGTAGTAGTAGTAGTAGTAGTAGTAGTAGCACATGCAGCAGGAAACTTCGTTTCCGGTATGGAAATAATATGTACCCCGCTAAATAACAGGATAATCGGTATTAACAATTTATAATAAAATCGACTTTAAAGGTGAAACAATCAAACGCTTTCCAACAATAACGTTGTTTATATAATATGATTTCAACACACCTTTATTATTCTGTTATAAAGCTGTTACATGTCTGATTACTACAGACAGTTGGAACGTTGTAATGGGGACTTACAGGGTAGCCGTCAGACATAGAAAGACATAGAAAGGCACTTGCTTGCCACATGCCACTGGCTATTTTCTGGCACTTTGCTACCGCTTTATAAACTTTTTCAAATTGTTGTTGTATGTAATAGGGAACAATAAATGTGTGATGTCCAAAAAAAAAAAACTGATACCAATCTCATTGGACGTGTAAAACCAAGCTTCCGAAAGACTAGATTCATACCTTGTGTAATTGATCGACTGGTTTCAGAGTGATGGCTGGTCGTCAAGAAATAGCATCCATCCCACCAGCTCTTTTACGTCCCGTTATCCTAATAATCTACCTACTCACCCTGCTACTAAAATAGTTATGCCACTTTATGATTCATTATGTAACCTATTTATTATTAGTCCTCCGAATGGCTGGTTGCATACACATTACCAATGATTTTGGAACCGGAAAATTATAAGGTATAAGGACTTTTCAGCCCGATTGTATTTATTGAAATAAACGTTATGAGGCTTTGGGCAATTAATTAATTGTCAGACAAAAATCAATTCCTAACAACAGTAATCATTTGTCCAGGTCATGAATATTGTCACAATGTTTTATTTGAATAACATGATGATGTACAATTTTATAGTTTAACCCTCATATTATCATCAGTGGCAAGCGGCAAATGGCGAGTAACTTCACAGTTGTTTGTATTAACAGGTAATATTATAGGGTGTTTTTTAGTTCGTTTTGTTCGCTTGAATTGCGTATGCTGTTGTAGAAGGATAATACTATGGCGATTAGAAGATCAGGAGAATGACGAAGATGATATCAAAACGACGATGGTGTCACTTATAATGGCGAGTAACTTCTCAGTTGTTTGTTTGTGGCTATGTGGTCTAGTGGTATGACACTCGCTTTCGGATCGAAAGGTCCTGGGTTCGAGCCTCGCGCTCGGCGCATAGTTGACTCCTTGGAAAAGGCTCTTTACTCACATTCTCTCACCGTACTCAGGTGTAAAATGAGAACCTGGCCGTTTACAGCGTTGTCTTTGTCCGAAAAATTGTAATATCGCCTAACAGGCGTCATGTCCCGTCCTACATGTTAAATGTTGCTGTTGACCAGGGACCCCTTGTAAAGCGCTTTGAGCACATTTAGTGGATATTGCGCTATATAAAGCTCAATTTATTATATTTGTATGATATATCCAATGGCAAGTGGAATTCGATTCGACTGTATGACAGAACTAACTCTGATCCCATAATAATGTGGTCATTGACAACGAATGATGACCGACGTATGGCGCGCGTCATCTTTGGCGCCTGCCAAAAGACCAGTTGCTAAGCAAGGCAGATGATGCCCGAAATCTTTTGTGCTTGGTATATTGTTTTTTTTTCGAAGCTGGTAGAATCATTATTGTTCAATAGTTAATTGAATGACATTGAAATGTGTCACAATCCGCGGTGCAAAAACAAAAAAATAAGAAGAAAAATCCTGTAAAAAAAAAAAGTTCCCGCAGTCAGCATTTATTTCACGAACGATGCACAAGTCGTGCGTATTTCGTTCCGATACTGCCCTATGTGAATCTACCTTAAGAACCAGGCTATGTTTATTACAAAGAATGCAATCATCACAGCCCTTCTTATATCGGCCGTCAAGCCCAGGTTTTAATTAGCCTTGTGCGGACTGATATGGCACAGATCGTTGATTAGATGAGCTGGTAGAATACACTCACAAACATAAACACACACACACACACAAACACACACACACACACGAACACAAACACACATACATACATGAACACACTGCCGCATGCTTGGTTACTTAATAATTAAACTTTCGACACTTTTGTGAGCGGAACGCGATGAATGATCACTACAACACAAACGCATTTAATCTCCCTTCCCCCCCCCCCCTCTCTCTCTCTCTCTCTCTCTCTCTCTCTCTCTCTCTATATATATATATATATATATATATATATATATATATATATATATATATATATAATTACACATTTTATGGCGGCCGTCCCTTTACCGACGCTGGGCCCCTTGTGTGGAATGCCCTGCCCAGAAGGATAAGAGAAGCAAAACTATTGAATTATCTATAAATCATTGTTAAAGCACTAGACCTTTTACCGTTACATGATATTGATACGATATTACATACACTGCTGCTATTGATATCATTGTGCTATACTTTTATATATGTAACTTTAGTATATTTATTTGTAACGTGCATTGTGCATCAAACAGTGATCAAAATGCGCGATATAATTACCATGTACTATTAAATTTTTCTTCTTCTTCTTCTTCTTCTTTTTCTTCTTCTTCTTCTTCTTCTTCTTCTTCTTCTTCTTCTTCTTCTTCTTCTTCTTCTTCTTCTTCTTCTTCTTCTTCTTCTTCTTCTTCTCCTTCTCTCTTCTCTCTCTCTTCTTCTCCCTTCTCTCTTCCTCTCCTTCTTCTTCCTCTTCTCTCCTTCTCTCCTCTTCTTCTTCTCTCTCTCTTCCTCTCTCTCCTCTCTCTTCTCTCTCTTCTTTTCTCTTCTTCCTTCCTCTTCTTCTTCCTTCCTTCCTCTTCTTCTCTCTTCTTCTTCTCTTCTTTCTCTTCTCCTCTTCTTCTCTTCTTCTTCTTTCTTCTTCTTCTTTCTTCTTCTTCTTCTTCTTCTTCTTCTTTCTTCTCTTCTTCTTCTTCTTCTTCTTCTTTTCTTCTTCTTCTTCTTCCTTCTTCTTATTCTTTTATTATTATTATTATTATTATTATTATTATTATTATTATTATATATTATATCATCATTATTATATTATTATTATTATTATTATTATTATCATCATCATCATCATCATCATCATCATAGTCACAAAATTCCTAATTCGTCCCACATGAGGACCGATTACGCAAAATCTAACACACATTGAATCGATCCCCACCCCTTATATTAACATGCCTTTGCTCTTCATCTTTTTTAATTACCCTCTCTTCTAAAACCGTCTAAGATTTCTAAGTAATTGGACCAGAAAGCAAAAAGTTAAAAGTTAACGAGTCTTCCACACGGAAATCTTTGAAATCCCCCGTCGCCTCGTCTAGACAGACATCATGTGTGTTCCGGAATAATCTTACCACAGGAATCTCTCGTTCCAGCAGCTTGCATTGCATCGCCTTTATGATAATTTTTACATTTACCTGTCTATCAAGGCGTGCGTGTGTGCGCTTAGACCTGAAACGCGTGCGTGCGTTCATTAGTGAGTGTTTGGAAATGTGTATATTATGTCTATAAGAGTTGATGTGTTAGTGCACGTGGGTATCTGTTTGATCGGAACAGTTCATATTATTATAATTGTGACTTTTCGTCTCAAAATGGTATTATATGGGAATGAGCGTGATTATCAAAGCGTGTGTTGATGTTAAACGCCAGTGAGCAATCTTAATTGGAACTAAGCGCTATATAAATTCATTATATTATATTATTATCGTAATTATAAAGGAGACTTTTGAGCTCAACTAATTAGATTTATTTAAAAATCAACGCCCTCATTGAAAAAAAAACTTGAGCTTTTATATAGTGCAATATCCACTGAACGTCCTCAAAGCGCTTTATAAGAGGTCCCTAGCCACCAGCATGTATGACGAGACATGAAGCCTGTAAGGCGAAATTACAATATTCCCGGAGAAAGACTACGGTATTCATTTTACACCTTGAGTACGGTGACAGAAAATGTGACTAAAGAGCTTATTCCAAGGACAAAACTATGCACCACTCGGAACTCGAACCCAGGATCTACTGGTCCGAAGGCGATTGCCATACCATCAGACCACATTGCCGCACGAGATTAAGCATTTTTTTTCTTCAACTTAGAAGTGCATAACTTTCTAATTCTGACCATTATAACTTTATTGTTGCGGCGATGGTGGTCTTGTGGTATGGCACTCGCTTTCAAATCGGAAAGATCTGGGTTTGAGCGTCGCTCGGCGCATAGCAGTTGAGTCCTTGACTCACGTTCTCTCACCGTACTCAGATGTAAGATGGATACCTAACCGTTAATTGCTTTGTCTCTGTCGGAAAAATTGAAATATCGTCTAATATGTCTTGTTCTTTATGTTACGTCTTGCTGTTCGTCAGGGACCTTGTAAAGCGCTTTGATCACGTTTAGTGGATATTGCCCTTTATTTTTTTGGTCAACATTCTTCATCTAGTTCATTCCGGCAGAATATACCGTTTTCAGACGATGGGTCACAATTTATATGAATACGTGTGCTTTCCGGCGTATCTGCTTGTAAAAAAAAGTCATAGACAAGCTGACTTTGGAAATTTATAAGTACCAGAAAACATAATATTCCATACAGAAATAACACTTTAAAATCTTTTTAAAAATTATTTTACAGTCACAAATAAGCAAACACATACTAAAGTATGGATAGGAAACCTAAAAAAAAAAGAAATACAAAATAAAAAATAAACAAACCCAGAACCCGCCCCCCCCCCTCCCCCCCCCCCCCCCCCCCCGAACTTCACCATCACCACCTAAAAATAAATTTTAAATGGGTACCCATGCCGTGAAACTTCTCAGAAAAAGTAGAGATCGAGTTGCAAAAATCTAAATCGATTAATCAAGGGAACGGATGTGTCTTTACGTAAAGACTACGCATGTTCATTCCGTGCCCCCTCCCCCCAACCCCAACCCCTTCCATCTCTCTCTCTCTCTCTCTCTCTCTCTCTCTCTCTCTCTCTCTCTCTCTCTCTCTCTCTCTCCTTGAAATATTATATATAACATACATATCACACACACACAAACACACACACACACAATATACATATATATATATATATATATATATATATATATATATATATATATATATATATATATCCTCCAATAACGGATGTTTGTAACGTGAATCTATAATCTTTTCCAAAGTCAATAAGACGTAAATAATCAGAAGGAAGGAAGCATGTTGGCCAGGTAAATTTCTAAGAGATTACCACAAGCCACAGCCGTCGTTGTCGTGATCATCATCATCAGCATCATCATCATCATCATCATCATCATCATCATCATCATCATCATCATCATCAACGTTATCATCATCATCATCAGCATCATCATCATCATCATCACATCATCATCATCACATCATCATTATCACATCATCATCATCATCTAATCACCATCACGTTCTCATCATACATATTATTTTCGCATGATCATCGCCAACTCATAATTAGTGACACCATCGTCGATTTCTTATCATCTTCATCATTATCCTTCTACGTAATCGCCATATTATCCTTCTACAACAGCATACGAAATTCAAGCGAACGAAACAAACTAAAAAAAAAACAGCCTATAATATTACCTGTCAATATTATTGTAACAACTGGTACACACATTTCAAAATATTTTGACGGGTGTTGTGAAAATTATCAATAAAAGAACTAAAAGGGTTGAATATGTGACCACGTATTATGTCGGGATGGACTAGATACTAAAAAGTCAGATTATAGTGAAACTGGTCAAAAATTTAAAATGTTGGTATTAAGCACAGAAAAATATGATATTCCTTCTCCTCTATAAAGCATATCATAAACTCAACTTAAGCGTGATATTTCTGGCTAAAAATTCCAATTTCAGCATCTTTATCATCCCGACTTAATACCGTTTTGAGAAGAGGGGTCACATACGCGCAATCTTAGGGAGGAGGCTTGACACAGAGAGAAAATAAATGAATGTCTATTAACATTACATTTATAGCGCACATTTCTACGAATTCATCATGGTCCAATCGATGTCCATAACAATGTTTCATTTTCTTTCCCAGCTAATTGGATTCAATAGTCTGATGTCACGTCACCTAGCAACGAGTAGCTTGGTTCTCAACAAAGAAAATCGGTACTTTTTATTCTTCATGTTGGCTAGAACTTTTTCACATGTCATGTGATCAGAATGTATGAGAAGTCAAAACATGATCATATTTATAATGTTTTTCTCCTCTGGATACACTTTTATGCTCGTCGGAGAAATATTTCATAAGGGCGTCCGCCATTGTTACGATAGTTTAGAGCCAGTTACTAAGTTACTCTGCGTCATTACAGCGGAAGTGACGTCACGACTGTTGAAGCGAATTGTTTAGGGTTCATTGTTGTAATGAAACTACTCGCAAACCAACGAAAAAAAAATGTCCAAAATATGTTAATTAATTGTGTTTGGTTTTCTGAAACGTAGTCTGGACCCCATTTCATTCCATGATAGGACCACACAAGAAGGTCAAAATAGCAGATTGATTACTCTATTGAACTCTGACCCGCCACGGAGTTTTTACCTCTCAGATTCCTTGTATCCAACAACATCTTATGTTTACATAAACCTTCACACGAGCTGTCTCTAATACTATAGCCATCATACATAATCTTCTGTCTAAAGACATGGGTTATATTCGAAATTCAATAATTATATATATATATATATATATATATATATATATATATATATATATATATATATATATAATTAAATATTTAACCAGCGATCGAAACCGGCTGCCTTGTTGGTTACTATTGCTATTTGGTCAAGTGGTACGGCACTCGCTTTCGGATTGAAAAGTCCTTGGTTCGAGCCGCGCTCGGCGCATAGCTGAGTCGAGTCTTTGGAAAAGGTTCTTTACTCACATTCTCTCACCGTATTCAGGTGTAAAAAAGAGTATCTGACCGTTGAAACCTTTGTAATTTGTCGGGGGAAAAAATGTAATATCGCCTAACAGGCATCATGTCTTGTTCTACACGTTACGAGTTGCTGTTGGTCAGGGACACTATATAAAGCGCTGTGAGCATGTTTAGTGGATTTTGGCCTATTTAAACGCTCAGGATTGTTTTGTTTGTTTGTTTGTTTTTTTTTGTTTTTGTTTTGTTTTTTTGTTACATGAGAACCCTACCAATAAGTTAAATTGCCCTGACCCTGCACACAGCTGTTAACGTGGGTTTTATCCGGGTGTTGTATAGTATCCTATATCGTGTCGACATTAATCAGAGTAAAAAATGATTGAAATGGAGATAAGATAAAATATAAAACAGGATGACTTCATCGCGGTCGAACACCAAACTTCTAAAATGTTGAAGATATATTCGTGTGTATAGGTTATAAGAAACAACAAGGAATGACAAGTTTTGCTCTCATCGACAGGAAAACCCGGGTTGGATCAGCTTTTGGCATTTTTCTTTTTTCTTGACCGAAGAAATTATTATTATTCTCTCTCTCTCTCTCTCTCTCTCTCTCTCTCTCTCTCTCTCTCTCTCTCTCTCTCTTTCTCTCTTTCTCTCTCTCTATCACACACACACATAAACACACACAAGCACACACACACACACACACACATAAACACACAAACACACACTGACTAATGATTGAATAATCGAAGTAATATGTTAAATAGAGATATAACTCATGGAGAAACATTTCGCCATGCATGGAATCATTAAAGGAAATTGTATCTGTTCTAGTTTCATGGTTAATTAAATAACCGGCAGGAGGTATAAAAACTAAATATTTTAGAAGCGATGGCATACCCGATACGAGTTGAAAAATGTGAGAATAACATTAACTTAACTTTTAACCGTTTCATTGGACGAGTGAACATGAAATTACAAACAGGTGATGTGAAGAAAAAAATGATCTAAAATGAATTTATTAAAATATCCACGAAAAGCGCTAAAATTTATTTACATGGAGTCTCAGATCAACAGCAGTAGGGGCACGAAACATGTTGGACGATACGTGACGCCTATGAGATGGTTAAACATTTTATTTCAAGAACTCTGTTACTAGACAGGTATTCCTTTCAAATCTGAGAATTATGAGAAAATATGAGTAATGAATCTTTCCAAGAACTCCAATTTTGAGTGGCCAAGGATAGGACTCGAATCAAGGACCTAAGGTTACAAGCTGATTGTCAAATCAAATCAATAGGCCGCAACGTCTCTCATAGATATATTGCACTATGCCATTAAAAATGGTCTTAGCAATGTAACATATAATAATAATGATGATGATGATGATGATGATGATGATGATGATGATGATGATGATGATGATGATAATAATAATAATAATAATAATAATAATAATAATAACAACAACAACAATAATAATAATAATAATAATAATAATAATAATAATAAGAAGAAGAAGAAGAAGAAGAAGAAGAAGAAGAAGAAGAAAGAAGAAGAAGAAGAAGAAGAAGAAGAAAGAAGAAGAAGAAGAAGAAGAAGAAGAAGAAGAAGAAGAAGAAGAAGAAGAAGAAGAAGAAGAAGAAGAAGAGAAGAAGAAGAAGAAGAAAGAAGAAGAAGAAGAAGAAGAAGAAGAAGAAGAAGAAGAAGAAGAAGAAGAAGAAGAAGAAGAAGAAGAAGAAGAAGAAGAAGAAGAAAGAAGAAGAAGAAGAAGAAGAAGAAGAAGAAGAAGAAAAGAAGGAGAAGAAGAAGAAGAAGAAGAAGAAGAAGAAGAAGAAGAAGAAAAGAAGAAGAAGAAAAGAAGAAAAATAATAATACAACAAAATAAATAATAATAATAATAATAATAATAATAATAATAATAATAATAATAATAATAATAATAATAAATAGTAATAAAGATAATAATGATTATATTGCGCCGTTCATCGGTACGTGTGGTTTTGCTTACTCATGTGAAGGAATGACACGGTAGCAATGGATACCTTGTAGTATTAATGCCTAGCATGACGAACCCTTATAGATATTAAGTCTCCTTTTTGTTGTAGTATGGCAAAACACACTTGTTTACTTTATGGTCAAGAAAACTTGTTTCCTTTGGGCATCTATGTGGTCTAGTGGTATAACACACGCCTTAGGGCCGACAGGGCCAGGGTTGGAGTGCTTCTCTGAATGGCCGCATAAATTAGTACTTGGATAAAAGCTATTTACTCACTTTCTCTCACCGCACTCCGGAGTTATATCAGTACCTGACTGTTGGCAGCATTGTCTCTGTGCGAATAAAAGTGTAATATATCGCATAACCGACGGCATGTGTCGCTATACATGTTTAGTGTTGCAGTTGGCTTGGGACCCCTTGTAAAGCGCTTTGTGCCTGTTTAGTGGGTAATGAACTATATAAATGTTCAAGCTGTTTGGAGTTTTTTGTTGTTGTTTTTTTTTTTTTGCTTTCAAAAATCGACCAATAAAGATGACTTAAAAATTGACAACATTGTAAAAATTCCCAAACCTGAGACTCTAGTACAAATTTGACGCTTCTTGGTAATTTTGACAATTTGATAGTTAATTTCCTAATCAATCGATACAGTATATAGAAAACTTATTGTGGTCTAAATGAATAAAAAGTGTTTCGAAGCATTGCGGAGGAGCGAATACACATTGCCACCTACTTACTTCACGGGCCATTTGTTTCATACTTACCTATCACCCGGCACACATACACGCACGCACATACAAACGCACGCGCGCTCGTTGAGCCTTTGCATGCGGCGTTCGATTTTACCTCAAATGACATATTATTATTGTTTTCAGCACAGCGATACGACTTGGATTTGAATGGATCGCCACTCACACCCAATTTATCACTTTTATCACTCTCATAATCTTTTTTTTTTAACTGATTCACCTCCAGTCTGCCGTACTCTCTAGAAAGACACGTCCTTGAAATATCGCTCGATTTAAATAACCCTCATCTTGGCAAAATCTCTCAAACATGGGACTTTAAGGAAGACCTCGCGAAGGCCCCGCTTTGAGAGTTCTTTTGGAGTTTGTGTTTTTTCCAAGATTGTTATTTAAATCGAAAATCGACGATATTTCTGCCGTTTTATTGAATAACAGAGTATGTGCTATTTTGTTACCAGTGCATATAGGACTGTATTTTTTTAAACAACGGCTGATTTGAAGGACGAGTTTTCCGGCCTAATTTTGAAATATGTGCCTTTCCAGAATACAGCATGCCAGTTAACTGGGTAAGTCTGCGATTAAAACCAAATAGGAAGGAAAAGAAATTATATGGAGAGAAAAATAAAAGTTATAAATGTGAAGCATTTATTGACTCATTTCATACAAAATAATACTTTGCTATATATGTCCCCTTTTATACGAGTCATATTTTCAAAACGTCTGGCCTGTTAAAGACTCGAAAACATGAACTGACGAGTCACGTGATTCCATTCAATTGTTTCCCATTCGGAATTGGTATAATATACGAAATACAGTTACTCAATTTATCTTTCTCTTCATCTTATTGACTCATTTAAGCACCTCAAGCAAAAGCCAGAAATTACACATTGAAAGAAATCATCGTGTTTCACACAGGTGAAGGGTTAAGGTCCATTCCTGGGTCAGCGAACACCGGCCATCATTATCCTATTAATCATGCAAGGTAGACAGACATGAGCAAGTGATGTTGTTATGACGTTTTCGCCTTTGTCTTAATGTACTCACTCGGGACACACGTCTCACCGTCTGCCATACTTTGACAAAACACTTTTTTTGAAACTTTTTTCCAGAAGAGTTTAACTTCAAATAGTGATCAATTAAGATAACTCCTCCAAGTCCCCTTCAAAAAATTATCAAAAAGACTCAACCTGAGACTGACTGTTTGTCAAGTTTTATCTTAATTAATTAATAGCTTTTTGAAGAATACGATGTCTGGCCAAAGTTATTTTTTAAAAAAAGTTGTCGAAGTACGGAATGTCCGTCGTGTTCTCAACGGAAATACTGACTTGCAAGAATGGCAAGCAACACTTTTCCAGCATACATCAACAATGACAAACAGATGAGGCTTGTTACTTGTTCCAATCCCCTCTCTGTTGACTGTCGGTAGGAAGTACTAAAAAGTCAAATACGCAACATGACAGTATGCCTGGCGAAGCTTGGAGAAATATCCATCTGTTCCTAACACACAAACTTACGAGTAACTTTGACCCAGGTCCTGGAAATTAATCACAATTTTTCGAGATAAAGGGGTTAAAATAAACAATATTAAAGAGCAATTCTATTCAGTACAAAACCAAAACACTATCAAGTATTGCCCATATTATGGACTGGAATTGGGAACAGCTAGATGATGACTAGGCGAAGAAATACGATTGAGATTACGAGTATATATTTGTGCGAATGTGGTGGATCAAGGAACAGTCCTTTGTTTTATAAAGTTGAGGACTTATTTATATTGTTTTAGACGTCATTGAAAACGAATGTAAGACAAAATAATAATCAATTATAACAAGACAACATGGCAAATGTCTTGGCCTATTGACTTTTGAGCTTTTTTTTATAAAGCACAATATCCACTAAATGTGCTAAGCGCTTTACAAGGGGTCCCTGGCCAACAGCAACATTTAACATTTAGGACGAGACATGACGCCTGTTAGGCGATAATACAATTTTTTCGGACAGAGACAACGCTGTTAATGGTCAGGTACTCATTTTACACCTGAGTACGTTGAGAGAATATGAGTAAAGAGCCTTCTCCAAGGACTCAACTATGCGCTGAGCGAGGTTCGAACCTAGGACCTTCCGAGTGTCATACCACTAGACCACATAGCCACAATTGTCAAGAAAAACTATTCGTCAGTATTATATTCACTTCTAATCATTCACATGTTCCTCGTCGTCTAGTATATTCATTGTGGGTCAAGTTCATTGAGGATCTGAGTTTACTACAATGAGAGATGTAGTCACGTGACTGGACGCCGGATACTCATCAGAATACTAAATACTTGGTTGTGCTTTCAAAAACAATCCCCAACTTATGAGGTTTTCTCGCCTGGGTTAACATGGATCGCGGAAAATGAAGGTGATAAAGATGGTGATGATACAACAACTTGATGATGTTGATGATGCTAATGATGATGATGAAGATGATCATGATGATGATGAGGAGGAGGAGGATGATGATGATGGTGATGATGATGATGATGATGATGATGATGATGATGATGATGATGATGATGAGGAGGATGAGGAGGAGGAGGAGGAGGAGGAGGAGAAGGAGAATTAAGATGATGATGCATTTTGTCTCCACAATGGAACACGCCCTCACCATTCAACATAATCTATGCACTGAATATTTTTTTTTAAACGGTAGATATTCATTTAGAACTATATATACGCGCATTTTTCCCATTTTCCATGTCAAAAAGTAAGGCAACCGTTAAATGCAACCCTTCCAATGTAGATGCTGTGCGCTTGACTTAGAAACTCACAACATGAGTAACATTGAAAGTTCATAGTCTGATTAAAACAGTTTAGTGAGAAATCTCATAAAAATGGATGGCAACCCCCCGCCCCCCCCCCCTCCCCTCCGCCTAAATGGCATCAGACCCACCACAAAACACTATCCAAATGAATAGATGAACCAGGGTAGCAATTTGACTACTGTACTCAATATCGAACCTTGTTCAGTTACGCATATTATTATGAGTCAGCTGTTTCTTCACGGAAAGATATATTATGATCCCTAATCATCCCTGCTCCATCCAATCTACCTGTCATTACAGGAGGATAGGCACTGACAGACAATGTAAACAATCCCCATTTTTCTACGTATTGATTGAGAAGGGCGGCCTATTTGTCTGTTTGATGAGAGGCTTATCATGTGGAGAAGGGAATTCTGATGGTTCAGGTGTTAAAGCACTGGTCTTACAAGGCAAAGCGGGCCGGTATCGATTTTGGGTGCAGGTTGTAAGTTGAGACAGGTATATTCTGCCATCGGTGACTGGGTAGCTGGGTGTGTTAGATCTGTCGGAAAGTATTTCCGAGAGATGAGCAGTCTATAAAGGATAGCAAACAATTATTCTCTTTATAAAACAATTTTTCATAGGCTATATGACAGAGCGTAGCCATCGTGAAGTTATAGCCTGACAATGAGCAAAAAATGACGTCAAAATGTCAGTCTTTTGCCACAAAAGAAAACAAATCGTGAGTTGTGTAGTCAATAGTTCAACCAATGACATAACTTCTTTCCTTGAGCTCTATTACTAACGACAACTCACTAGGCGCTACACAAACCTAAAAAATGACGTCAAACGGCCAGTCCTAGAGGGTTCTAGTGTCAGCCAAATGGCACGCTGTCCCATAATATTTTTCTTTAATACATTAATACACAAAATATAAGAAGATGGTCCAGTTCTTGAAATTTGTGTAAACCATGTGTAAACAAATAGGGCTCGAAAATATATTATCATTGTCCTTGTTCACGATTCAGTCATGTCTGCACGATGCCAGCAGATTGCATCCCAAGAACAGCGTTACGCTGGACTCCAAAAGGAAAAAGGAACCGAGGTGGACCTAAAAAAAGACCTGGAGGAAAATTTTCCAGGAAGAACTAAAAACCCAGGTTCTCAGATTGATGAGAAAAACCGAGGACATTGGCGATCACTTGCTGTTGCCTCAAGCACCACACTGCTCAAATTGAGTGTGGCCTTCGTTAACTCACATGGCCTTATGTCGTAGCCATCTTTAACTTATAGCCTGACACTGACCAAAAAATGACGTCAAAATGCCAGTCTTTTGCCACAAAAGAAAACAAATCGTGAGTTGTATTCAATAGTTCAACCAATGAAATAACTTGTTTCCATGAGCACTACTAACGACAACTCACTAGGCGGTGCAAAAACCAAATAATGACATCAAACTGCCAGTCCTTTTGGATTTCAGTGTCAGGCTATAACATAACGATGGCTACGCTGATACTGACCAACAAAAGAAAACTCATCGTGGCATGTATTCAACAGTTCAACCAATGGGATCACCTGTTTCCTTGACCACTACTAAAGACAACTCACAAGGCGGTCCACAAACCTAAAAATGACGTCAAAATATGGGTCAAGCTATAAGTGCGGCTATGTGGTCTTGTGGTATGACACTCGCTTTCGGATCGGAAGGTCCTGGGTTCGAGCCTCGCTCGGCGCATAGTTGAGTCCTTGGAAAAGGCTCTTTACTCACATTCTCTCACCGTACTCAGGTGTAAAATGAGTACCTGGCCGTTAACAGCGTTGTCTTTGTCCGAAAAATTGTAATATCGCCTGACAGGCGACATGTCCGGTCCTACATGTTAAATGTTGCTGTTGACCAGGGACCCCTTGTAAAGCGCTTTGAGCACATTTTCAGTGGATATTGCGCTATATAAAAAAGCTCAAAATTTAACGATGGCTACGGATTGAGTGAGTGAGTTGTTCACACTGCGGTATCGTTAACTGAAAGCCCGATACTAACCAGAAAAAAAAGCGAAAAGTAAAACGTCATAAAAGAATACGATCAGGAGAAAAAGTTAATTGTGAGTTGTAATCAATAGCTCAGCAATAGAATTATTTGATTCTAACAAATCATTTTTCATTTCGTTTGGCGATCATCGACTTCTTTTGTGACGTAATTGTTTGGTCAGTATCAGGTCTTTAGTTTAGGAAGGCTCTGACTGTACTACAACAAAAACTTTTCCATTTCGGTCCGACTATTTACTCCAGTATCAATATATTTAAATGACCATCAACTGATCAAACCTGACTCTTTGAACAATACGATGATGATTATATGATGATGATTATGATGATGATGATGATGATGATGATGATGTTGATGACGACGACAACGACAAAGATGATGATGATGATGATGATGATGATGATGATGATGATGATGAAGATGATGATGATGATGATGACGACGAAAATGAAGTAATGATGATAAAAGTAACTAAATAAGTGATGATAGGAGAAAGCATTACATTCATAGGCGATATCAATGTCATATTTCTCTATTAAAATAAAAACCGTGCTTAA
Organism: Berghia stephanieae; assembly: GCF_034508935.2. Taxonomy (NCBI): domain Eukaryota; kingdom Metazoa; phylum Mollusca; class Gastropoda; order Nudibranchia; family Aeolidiidae; genus Berghia; species Berghia stephanieae. Next base: position 46,234,347 of record NC_088362.1, read on the forward strand.
TAATTATTTTCAACAACATAGACAAAGTAAAAGATAAACATTTCATTGTAAAGGCAAATACCAAACGTCAACATCAAAAAGTATAAAATATCAAAAAAGCTACTTAAAACATCGATATTATTTTCTATGATAACATGTGCCTGGGACAGGGTATCGATTCGAATGACTGACGCGTAGGTGTTTACACGTTATCGATACTTCAGGAAAATGAAAGCACGGGGTAAATATATTGAAAATATTGTAAATATCATTATCGATTCAAAACTCTGATATCAATGGTGACAGTTAATTATTATTGAATATTACATAATCCCCCAGTTATTGAATTTAGAGATTCTTAAAGTTTTACTTATTGATTAAATATTATCTTTGTTTTGGACAATTATAAACGCACAAAAACACGCTCTCTCTCCCTCTCTCTCTCTCTCTCTCTCTCTCTCTCTCTCTCTCTCTCTCTCTCTCTCTCGCTCTCTCTCTCTCTCTCTCTCTCTCTCTCTCTCTCTCAGACACACAGATACACACACAAGCACATATTAAACACAAACACCCAAAGTTATCTATGGGCACGTGCAACCTCCTAGAGTATTTTATAGCGCAATGAGGAAATCATAACTGATAAAATACGCTCACCCCCAAATCTGCATCACACACCGAAACACACACACACACACACACACACATACACACATATTATTACACACAACTCTTACGAACAGAAACATACACATTATTCTAATTTCAGAGACAAGGTTCTGAATGTGTTCATCCACACCCATCTACATATTCTTGTCCTACCATAAAAAATTATTTCCTGACAAACACATACAGACGCACACAACACACAACACACACACACACACACACACACACACACATACGCAGACATACTCACACACACACATAACACAACACACTAAATAATTATGCACACCCATGAACACTTGCCGAAATATTACTTCTTTATCTCTGCCTTGTCAATAGAAAGTCACGCATTATAAATAAAATTACTGAAAGTCTATTTGCCGACAATTTTTGCATCATCATAAATCAAGTTTCTTCAGGCATTATAATATTATTGCATAATGTTTCTATACTCTCATTCACGTTCACGCATTTTCCCTTTGATAAGAATCACAACAATAACAAGTACATTCATTTCCCCGTTCCATGCCATCACATTAATGCCGTACTCTGGAAAAACCCATATTGAAAAATTTGGCCAGAAAACTCGTCCTTCAAATATCGATCGATTTTAAATGACCCTCATCTTGGCAACAAATAAAACCTCTCAAACCTGGGACTTCGCGACTTAGGAGTCTTTTTTTGTTGTTGCCAAGATGAAGGTAATTTAAATCGATCGATATAATCTGAAGGACGAGTTTTCTGGCCAAATTTTAAAATATGGGTTTTTCCAGAGTACGGCAGATTCTTGTATACAGTCTCGTACCCTATCAACTACTTTATCACGTCTAATTATTTATATTGCATTCTAAAAGGCGTCGTGAGATTCCTAGATAAAATATAGCCAAAAAAATGCTTGTGTCAACAAGACTTGTATTTGTATTTGTATTACCAAGATGCTAGGATGGAAAACGCCCATTTTGATAACAAGTGAGTAGTGGAGAGATACGGAGCTAATTGATTCAGAAACTCAGTAGGCCTATATTATTATGAAAACTGCTTGCATTGTGGGGCGTCTTACTGTAGCCGCGTACTCAATCTCGATTGAGTTTGGTGGGGTAACGTGTGTTACAGTCAAAGTCAAAAGCAGATTCTTCCTACGTTACGAACAGATCGTTAACTATTTTGCCAAACCCTGGCCAAAAATGATGTCAAAAGACAAGTCTTTGGCCACAAAAGAAAACAAATCGTGAGTTGTATTCAATATGTCAACCAATTGAATCACTTGTTTCCTTGAGCTATATTAACGACAACTCACTGGATGGTGCAAAAACCTAAAAAAAATGACGTCAAGCAATAAGTCCAAGTGGGTTCTAGTGTCAGGCTATAAGTTAACGATAGCTACGCTAAGACCCATATATTGACATCATTTTTAGGTTTGTGAACCGCCTAGTAAGTTGTCTTTAGTAGTGGTCAAGGAAACAAGTGGTCCCATTGGTTGAACTGTTGAATATAACTCACGATTTGTTTTCTTTTGTGGCCAAAGACTTCTCTTTTGACGGCATTTGCTGGTCAATGTCAGGCCAATGGTTTACAAAGGCCACGATCAGACTATAAACATTTAAGTTCCAACATAGTTTTTGTGTGTAGGTTCGTCTCAACTCGCAGGAATTGTTGTGAGTATTATACTTAAATGCAGGATGTGACGAAATTTACCAACAAAAAAGTCTCTTCGTAGCCATCGCTAACTTATAATCTGACACTGACCGAAAAATGACGTCAAAAGACAAGTCTTTAGCCGCAAAAGAATACAAATCGTGATTTGTATTCAATAGTTCAACCAACGGAATCACTTGTTTCCTTGAGCTCTACTAATGACAACTCACTAGACGGTGCAAAAAAACTAATAAATGACGTCAAACTGTAAGTCCTAGAGGTTTTTAGTGTCAGGCTATAGGTTAACGATGGCTACGGTCTCTCACCGTAGCCATCGTTAACTTATAGCCTGACACTGACGAAAAATGACGTCAACAGACTTGTTTCCATGAGCACTACTAACGACACCACAAAGGCGGTGTAAAAACCAAATAATGACGTCCAAAGACCAGTCAATTTGGGTCTCAGTGGGTAGCCATCGTTATGCTTATAGCCTGATACTGAAATCCAAAAGGACTGACAGTTTGACGTCATTATTTGGTTTTTGCACCGCTTAGTGAGTTGTCGTTAGTAGAGCTCATGGAAACAAGTTATTTCATTGGTTGAACAATTGAATACAATTCACGATTTGTTTTCTTTTGTGGCAAAAGACTGGCATTTTGACGTCATTTTTGGTCAGTGTCAGGCTATAACTTAAAGATGGCTACAGCCTGACACTGGAACCGTGGCCTTCGTTAACCTAGTGAAAAACAACTCACGATTTGTTTTCTTTTGTGGCCCAAGACTTGTCTTTTCACGTCATTCTATGGTCAGAGTCAGGCTACATTATAAGTTAACGATGGCTACGCTCTCACGATCACACGTCTTTGCGACGCGACATGAATCAGATGAGATGTTAAAACATATTTATAAAAGCTTTTAGTTTTATTTATTTTCGAAATGCAATCCGCAGATAACATCTGCTTTGACGTATGAAATCTCCGTAAATACAGCTTGGCATATTTACGTCGGAAGGCATAAGGAGCTCTTATAGATAGTATGCTGATGACGTCACTCAGGCCTTTGTTATTGTTTTTGCCATCCGCGTTTGTGAGTTGTTCTCACTAAACTATGTTAACCAGACTATAAAAGTTCATGGTTACACAGAGTTTGTGTGTTGGTCCGTTATACTTCCGGATGGCAATGTTGTGAACTCCTTGGCCAAGCGCATTCTATCTATAAAGCTTTTAGACCTTTTGTTTTAACTGCATCTCTCTCTCTCTCTCTCTCTCTCTCTCTCTCTCTCTCTCTCTCTCTCTCACACACACACACACACACACAAACAAACACACACTCACACATACGCATAATGATAAATTCTCACTCACATGTAGACACACAGACATCAAGACACACACACTTGACATCCATAATTCACAATATATATTTGTTTCACGTATAGACTCTTCATTGTCGTCGTCGTTGTCGTTGTCGCTACATCATCAAAATCATCATCATCATCATCATCATCATCATCATCATCATCATCATCATCATCATCATCATCATCACCATCATCATCATCTTCATCATCATCATCACCATCATCATCATCATCATCATCATCATCATCATCATCATCATCATCATCATCATCATCATCAGCTTCATCATTATCTTTACGCCTCGCCCCCTCTTTGATTATAATATAAGCTATACTACTGCTCTACAAACGAGGACTGCAAAGTAGAGTGACAAAAGTTCTGGACTTTGTATACCAAACTACGAGACTCAAGAATTCAACCCGTAACTAGCTAAATCATCACCATAGAACTCGGGTTACATCTACCCCATCATTCACCATCCATCATAACCCATCATCACATTGTAATATAACAACGAATATTCTAGAAGCCAACGAGTTATGACGACAGGATAACTAAGTAAATGGGTCATGAATTTAAGGGCTCCCTCGAGTGTTGAGAGGTTGGGAGGACCGCCCCGGGGATGTTAAAGTTCAAGCGGAGAATTGTTTTCCATAATGGCAGTAGATGGGTAGTTTTACCTACATTCTAGGTCATGATGTGAACTCAAAACGGGTATACTCTGACAAAACGCTTCTTTTTCAAAAGACGGAACGAAATTAACGTCACTCAACTCTTTGTTATTGTTTTTAGCCAGACATTTTTATGAGTAGGTCTCACTAAATGTATTAATCAGACTATATAAAGGTTTAAGATATAGATAGTATGCAGATGACGTCACTCAGGCCTTTGTTATTGTTTTTGCCATCCGCGTGTGTGAGTTGTTCTCACTAAACTGTATTAACAAGACTACAAAAGTTCATGGTTACACAGAGTTTGTGTGTTGGTCCGTTATACTTCCGGATGGCAATGTTGTGAACTCCCTGGCCAAGCGCATTCTATCTATAGTTTTGTGTGTTATTTCCAGCTGGCGGATGTTATGAGTTTTACTTCCGGATGGCAATATTGTGAACTTCTTAGCCAAACGCATATTATCTATATGTTCATTGGTTTGTTTGTTGTTTTTGCTTTATATTGTGCGCGGCCATGTATGTGAGTTGGAGATTGTTGATTGTATTGGTAATATTATGGGGTTTTTTTTCATTCTGCGTGCGTAAGTGTGTTAGTCGGTATGCGTTAATTCTGGATGTACGTGTCAGTCGACATTAATAATTAGTTGACAACGGTGCCTAAAACTAACAAAATAAAGACTAATCTTTTCGCATACTTGAACATGACATTTAAATAAAAATGATAGAATGGTAATTATATGTAGGTTTCTGTAACATAAAACCGTCAGTATCAACAATAACAACAATAACAAAGACCAGAGTGGCGTCAACTTCATTCTATCTATAGATAGTATAAAGTTGACGTCACTCGGCTCTTTGTTATTATTTATTGCCATCCGCGATTATGAGTAATTCTCACTAAATCTTATTAACCAGTCTATAAACGTTCATGGATATACACAGCTTTGTGTGTTGGTCCGTTATACTTCCGGATGGCAATGTTGTGAGCTTCTTAGTCAAGCGCATACTATGTATAAGAACTCGTAAAGTGTTGTTTATCACATTTTACAACCCCTTCTCCAACATTAACCCTTTAACGATGAGATCTTCTTTTAAATCAAATATTGTCATTCTATTCGTAATGTGAAAATATAAGATTTAATCGAATTTAACAAAGAAGTAACGGCGATGAGACTCTGGATTACGAGACGCCAAGACGCATCGATAGCTTTGTCTTTTAGGGGAAATGGTAAGTTCTGATCTCAAGTTAAAATAAACTCAAACGCCGACTCAAAAGAGTTAATCCAAGACCGTGTGAAATTGAAATCGCCGTAACCTTCATGCGGTACTTATAAAATACTTATCGAATGAGATAAGTAATGTGTGTGTTTTTTAACACTTCCATCCTGTCTTTGAAGTCTGATAAAGTGTGCTGGAAGTTAAAATCTGTGAGCAAATTCTTGTGCGTGTACGTGCGCGCGTTTGTGTGTGAACCTGTACGATTAAATGGCAGGGAAAGATAGGGTGAGATCGTGAGATGTAGAAGGTGATATGGGAGGAGAGAGTGAGATAGACAGACAGACAGACATATAGATAGATAGATAAATAGATCGATATAGGTAGACTGATAGATAGATAGATGGATGGATACAGAGATAGATAGATACTCTTTAGGCAGGTGGATGGATGGGTGAATAGGTGGATGGATAAATAGATTGGTAGATACATACATATCTGTCTATCTATCTATCTATCTACCTACCTATCTATCTATCTATCTATCTATCTATCTATCTATCTATCTATCTATCTATCTATCTATCTATCTATCTATCTATCTATCTATCTATCTATCTATCTATCTATCTATCTATCTATCTATCTATCTATCTATCTATTTATCTACCTATCTATCTCTTAATGTGTAGACTACTATTTGACGTACTAGGTCTCATCAGTGCAGTGCAGTGGAACGGGAGATTAATATTATACGGCTAGGAGTGCACAGACTTCGAGTGTCGTGAGCTTGGCATTTGCAAGGAACAAGGGCAAATTTATTCTCTTAAGAGTGTTCAATAAAGACTTATGTGGTCGTAATCTATCTAACTCTCTCTCTCTCTCTCTCTCTCTCTCTCTCTCTCTCTCTCTCTCTCTCTCTCTCTCTCTCTCTCTCTGTATATATATATTATATATATATATATATAAAAATAGATAATAATAATAGATAATAGATAGATAGATAGATAGATAGATAGATAGATAGATAGATAGATAGATAGATAGATAGATAGATAGATAGATAGATAGATTGAAAGAGAGAAAGAGAGAGAATGATAGGTGGGAGGGGAAGAGAAAGGAAATGAAAGAAGATATAACAGTCCAAAACGTACAAACATTTATAACCAGCATTGTGTCTAACACATCATTGTATACTCCATGTAAACATAGAGAGCACAATGTTTATTTCAGAGTCTGTGTATGTGTGTGTGCCATTCCTTCACACAATACAGGGAATTAACAAAACCACAACACGATGACAACAAGTTAATGTATACAACGGTCTCAGCATCCTCTGATTAATGGCGTCATTAGCAACACTACAACTTTCCACAGGCAATGGAATTCACAGACATTTGACAAGAATAAACATTTATCCATTGCGACATAAATAAACAAATAAAAGAAGAATGGAGTTAAAAGTGAAGAGAATGGAGTCAATGCAAAAATAATGGGAAATAATCTTCATTGAAATTCTACGAGACGTTGTATAAATTTGCATTGCTGAGTTGATTCATAGCAACGTTCTCTCTAAATGTTTATTTTCGTTACGTTATGTTTATATCATGTTTATGAGTCGAGTGGTTCACAAATGGAGGTGCCGAGATACCCTTATCTGTTGATGGCACTTTCGAAATTGATGTTTGTAAAGCAAGAAAAAAAAAAGTTTGAAAAAGTGGAAAATACAATGTAAATCAGTTTTCACCATTTAAACTATTATCTATTATGTAATACAGTTTTTCTTACAGTGATAGTAATAATAGGGTCTCGTTCCTTGGTTATCAAAAAAACTAAAAGAATGGGGAAAGTCTATATTACATTTCCATGTGCTCGAGACCATTGGTTACATAACAAAGTCTGTTCAAAATGACATACAAAGTGAAAAAGTGTTTTAGAAATACCCAACGTCACAATTGGTCATTTTGCTCAGCAGCGTGTTTACATTTTTTGAGAATGCCCATTCGTTGTACAGCGACAAATCATGTGACAGATGACTAGGTTAGACGAAAATATGAATATTGATCACTCCCAATGAGCGATCTATATTCTTGTTTTCGTCCAACCTGGTCATCGATCACATGATTTGTTGCTGTAAAACGATTACACATTCCCAAAAGATGTTTACGATACTGTGCTATTCCCCACTCATTCATCACACGTCGCTCTCGCGGAGTACGCGTGCTCAATATGAACCCATTGGACATATCCCTAAATATTGTGCAAAAATTGTACGAGATAATTATTATTCTTTTATAAATAGAAGGCGTTCAAGTACGACTATTCATACCGTACACACATCTGATTTTCCTAAAAATAAACACCCCCCCCCCCCCCCACAAAAAAAAAGCGTTGGTATGTAATTCTATTATTACCTTGATCACACTGAAAAGTCTAAGACAATTTCCCAAGCTAATATTTCGCCAAATCCTGTCAGAGAACCAAATAAAACAAGAATATTTAAATCAGCAACAGCAACAATAGCATTGCGGTTGTAAACGCACAACTCGAAATTCTAAATGCAACGAGTATCAAACCCTAAGTATCTTGCTTTTAATGGTTAAAAGAATTGTCATTCCACACATAAACGTTCTTTCGTGATTGAAGCTATTTTCAGGCTGGAAACATTGGGTGAGAGAGTACGAAGTAATATGAGAATAAATGAAGCACTAAATTTATTCCAGTTTAATTTATGATAATTGCATGAGAAAAGACAGTGTTAGATAAGAAAAAAATCATGAGATTGACTGTGTCACCAGAAAAGAGATAATGTAAAATAATTGACTCACGTGTGGGCATCTTCTTGGTCTCCACACCGCTCTGCTCCTGTTGTGCGATCTCGTTGTCCATGAGGGCGTTCGCCCGGTACGCCAGACGTTCCTCCATAGTATCCACGTACTTGGTTAGGTTTCCAAGAGCACCACCCATATGGTTGATGCGCCTGGACAGCTTAGCGTAATCCTTTTGAGTGTTGTCCAGCTCACCCATCATGCCTTCCAGGTTATTGGTCATTATTCTCAGGGCATTCTTTGTCTCGGCCACGTCTCCGCTGAGTCTGAGAAGAGCGTCTCTCATTCTCTGCGTTTCAGCATGCCGTTTCTCTTTCTGACCCTGAACAATGTACATGGCTTTGAAATCTCTGAGCTTGGCGTCGATCATTTTGTCAACTTCAGACATGTACCGTTGGACGCATTTGCAACCTCTGCGTTTTCTCCTAGACTTTCTGATGTGCTTGTCTTCTCGTTGCTCAAAGGAGAGACAAATGCAGAGACAGACAACGAATAAAATCCGAAGAATTTGTGATATTTCCATGTTTGAATTGTATTGGATTCGGCGTATAAATCAAATGTAGTATAAATAATCAGAATTTATCTAATGGGGTTGATTACACACTGAATTTGTTATCCAGTTTTAACAATCAAAGTGATTGCCACGATTTTGATATAAATCCTTTTGAAGGAGGGGTTGGTCTGGTTGAATCTGCAAAGAAACGAAACAGTATATTCGTTATGATATGACAAAGGATACGACATGATCATACTAGTATATTTCAATGTTCTTCATCAACAAGAAGTCAGTGCCTTCCTATAATAATAATAATAATAATAATAATAATAATAATAATAATAATAATAATAATAATAAAATAATAATAATAATATATAATAATATTATATTATTATTATTATTATTATTATTTTATTATTATTATCATCATCATCATCATTATTACGTATTCTTATAAAAACTTGCATAGAACAAAACAACGTATTATTTTCATCCTACTGTTTCCATTCTTTAAAAAATCCTTTTAATCCTTCTTCCTTTCTCTGTTATCGATTTGATATCATGAAAATGTCCAAAACCGTTGTCGGAAAGCAAAGCGAAAATAAACCCAACGAAAAAAAACAAACCCAAAATAAACAAAAGAAATCAATAACAACAAAAAATAACACAAACCAAGAATTGAGCTATTTAAGCTTGTCATTAAACACAATACCTTTGTCCACAGACTACTACATTGTGGACAAAAAAGAATATGCTTCATTTTCATTTGCTACTGACCAATTAACGTTGCCACCAACTTGTCAAATATTTTTGAACTCGAAATTTCTTTTGAAGTATCAACTTTAAGATAATTCAACATAACGGGGGTCATTTTAATCAATCTAGACTCTATTATATTTAAAGAAAAATATTTTTGACCGAAATGTATTTTGTCGTTTTGTCAGAATACAGTAGACTATTATTGGCTTCATTTTACACTACTTTATAATCTCACACATCATATTTGTTGGGTATTTTTTTCACTATTATTTTCAAGTCTTCTTCTCTATTGTCTCGGCATCCCATCAACATGACACGAGCTGGTTCACCAAGTTCTTTTTTTCTTGTCGTTTTGTCCTCCTCGCTCTTTTACGACAGCATAATTATGACAATCGCGGTGAGACACGCAAAGAAAAAGGGAAATATATAAATATATAGATACAGACAAAGCGTGTGTGTGTGAGTATGTGAGTGTGCGTGTGTGTGTGTGTGTGTCGTTGGAAAAACAGACACTTATATACATACCAATACACAAACATTAGATAACCAAATGTGACCCTCACTTCCAATCTGTCATTGAATGATTATTTATTTATTTATTCGTTTTCTTTTTTTTTTTTGGGGGGGGGGGGTGGGGGGGGGGGTGGGGGGGGGGGGTGGGGGGGGGGGTCGTAATTATCACCCTACATTCTTTAACCATTCCATTTCTATTTCATGATCATAACTAAATGGATAAATCTAAATAACTGACTTTCTGATTTGAAATGAATCAACATCAAGATGTCTTGTTTTTCAATATCTTCTATCTGACATAATAATATAACAAGACTGAGACAGTGTGACATACATAATGTCTTTAACTCACTCAACCCTTACACCGACTACATCCGTAATATACCTGGAGTTACTTTTACCCCGTGCTTATTACATTTTTCTGAGACAAATTCTAGGCGTCGTATCATTGCTAATGTTTTTCATTTTTACATGTTGATGGTAGTTGAATAAAAACATCTATGTACATGCTCATTTTTAATACATTTTTTTCAAATTTTGAAAAGTAGCAAAAATCTCTAGGATTGAGTGAGTTAAACTCAAAACGTTCAATAACTAGTCTAGATCAAATAAATTAAGGAAACAAAATGATCCTTCAGATCCATTAGGCCAGTAAGTAGAGCTTGGACGAACTCTGAGAATCGCTTGATATTCTTTGAGTAAGACACTATAATCTACAGCAACGTTATTTCCGCTATAAGCCTCAGTAACCCTTGCACATAGCATCCCGACTTCGCACAGAGCTGTTTATATGAGATGGAAGTCGGTTTGTACGAATTCAATCTCTCGTGGGGGCGGGGACATCGACCCCTCGAAACTGGGGGAGAAGTTGCCAGTCTTTTCCACCAGCAAGAGGAGACATAATTGGGAGGCAGCCAATCGGCTTCGGTCGAGAACCTGCTAAACAGCACCCTCACTACATCAGTGGGGACTTGCCACCTGTCCAACATGTACCCAAAGTGGTCAAGAGCCCGAAACCGCAGAACATCTATGAACAGTGCGTTCTGACGAAGCTTCCGAGCAGGTTTGCGACGGTGCACGAGTGTGGTAATGAGTTTGAGTCCTGGATAGACCGTCTTAACATAGTAGTGTGAGCAGCATTAGAAGATTGCAGAATCATTAAAACAATTCTCCTGAAACCGTGACAAATATCATACCAGTCCCATGTACGGCTGTGTGGTTTTGTTGCTTGACACTCGCTTTCGGATCAGAAAGTTCTGGTTTCTAGCCTCGCTCGGTGCATAGTTGAGTCCTTGGAAAAGACTCTTTACTCACATTCTCTCCCCGTAATCAGGTGTAAAATGAGTACCTGGTCGTCAACAGCGTTGTCTCTGTCGGAAAAATTGTAATATCGCCTAACAAGCTTCATGTCTTGTTCTACATGTTTCGTGTTGCTGTTGGTCACAGACCCTTTGTAAAGCGCTTTGAGTACATTTAGTGGATATTGCACTATATAAGAGCTCTATTTTTTTTTGTCCAGTGTTAGCTGTGGAGACATCAAAGGACAGAAAAATAGAAAACGGAAGAAAACTTTTACAAAAAAAGGAACACAAGAATCGCACTTTCCTATTCAACCCGTCAACAATAACAAAATCATTGGCTTCGTTATCGACTCCATTATATCCTTTAATATTGTACTATGACAAAATGCTTTTTTTTAAAAACGTTTGGCCTGAAGAGTCGTTCTTCAAATATTCGAACAATTATAATTAACCCTGCATATTGTCAAAAACTCTTAAACCTGGGACTTCTGTAAGTCACAGGTTTCAGAAATTTTGACAAGCTCAAGGGTCGCTTTTCAATCGATCGATGTTTGCAGTAGATTTCTTGCCAAAATTTTAAACACGCATTTCTTTCAAGGTACGGATGTAGACTAGATATTCTTTTACACTTTCATTATTTTAAACTCTTCATTATTCCAAACAACACCAGTCGCTTTACCCGCCTCGCTTTTCGACCTCATTATCCCATTCTCCACGCCCTAACCCCATTCAACTGAAAAAAAAGACAAATACTTGAAAAAGACAATGTTGCAAGAACAAACTAGATAAATAAAAGAAAACTCCTCTGATAATGATTTAATTTTCGATGTTAGAAACCAAATACAACGACAACAATAACAACAACAACAACAAAACCATAACATGAAATACGTGTTTACATTGCTCATATTAGCTTCATT
>NC_088362.1:46254193-46269193 GCF_034508935.2 Berghia stephanieae
AAAAGAATCAACAAAGTAGTCGTTTAAATCATTGAGGCCCACCCATGAAGCCGAAGTTTATCGAGTTTTCTCTCAGTTTAAAAAGCAAAGAAACGACAGAATATAGATAGTATGAAGCTGTTGTCCCTCGGGTCTTTGCTATTTCTTTTTGTCATCCATGTTTATGAGTAATTTTCACTAACCTGTATTAACCATACTATAAACGTTCAAGGTTACACAAAACTTTGTGTGTTGGTCCGTTATATAGATAGAATGCCCTTGGCCAAGGAGTTCACAACATTGCCATCCGGAAGTATAACGGACCAACACACAAACTATGTGTAACCATGAACTTTTATAGTCTGGTTAATACAGTTTAGTGAGAACAACTCACAAACGCGGATGGCAAAATCAATAACAAAGGCCTGAGTGACGTCATCTGCATACTATCTATAGATAGTTCGAAGATGACGTCACTCAGGTCTTTGTTATTGTTTTTTGCCATCCGCGTTTATGAGTAATGCTCACTGAACTGTATTAACCTGAATATAAACGTTCATGGATACACACAGTTTTGTGTGTTGTTCCGTTATACTTCCGGATGGCAATGTTATGAGTTTCTTAGCCAAGCGCATACTATCAATACCAATGTTGTGAGCTTCTTCGCCAAGCACATACTATCTATTTCGTGCGCGATAATGCAGTAAATGCAATGAAAGTTCACACAATGAAGACGGAACATAAAGCCAAATTTCAAGAAATACATTAAATTACCTGCACAGCTACCTCCTGGAATACAAGGTAATCGGACTAGAGGTATGGGGAGTGAGGTGGTGTTAAAACGATTTACCTAAAAGCCAAAAAACAAGGGTAATTTGTGGATTGCATGCATGAATTAAAAGAACATGCAAGATTGTACGTCCCAAACGGAGAACGTATGAAGTTTGGCTGAAGCCAAATTAGATAATGACGTTTTAAAGTTTTACATAATATTCGGCTATGTGGTCTTGCGGTATGACACTCACTTTCAGATCGGGTGGACCTGGGTTCGAACCTTGCTCCCCGCATAGTTGAGTCCTTGGAAAAGTCTCTTTACTCACATTCTATCACCGTATTCTGGTATAAAATGAGTACATGGCCGTTAACAGTGTTGTCTCTGTCGGGAAAAAATTGCAATATCGTCTAACTGGCCTCATGTCTCGTCCTACATGTTAAGTGTTGCTGTTGGTCAGGAACTCCCTGTAAAGTGCTCTGAGCACGTTTAGTGGATATTGCGCTATATAAAACCTCAACTTTTAAAAAATTCATTTGAGCACTTGTTCATGTCTTGAGCTCTCTCTCTCTCTCTCTCTCTCTCTCTCTCTCTCTCTCTCTCTCTCTCTCTCTCTCCCTCTCTCTCTCTCTCTCTCTCTCTCTCTCTCTCCAGTGTCTTTGTGTGTGTGTGTGTGTGTGTATTTGTGAGTGTGTGTGTGTTTGTGTGTGGGGGGGGGGGGAATGTTGGGATTAATTAGATAACTGTAGTTGTAACGTTTCAAACATCCAACTAAACATTGGTTATTTTCATGTTTCACTTTGTGCGCGAGCTGCGTTTTTGTTGGGATTTAAGAAATTAACTTCAACCTATTACTATTATTCCTTACATATCACGTTCCATCAGAAATAAAATGCCAATCATAAATAAACAAACATTGGCTTGACTTTCCCCATTGTACGAGTTCAATCCTCTTTTTAATCGTACGTTTGGCAGCAAACGTGTCAATGGATTTTCTTGAATCTCACTAAATTAAGTGCAACTTGTGAATAAATTGGTCCATCGACTAGTATTTTTCATCAACTCCCCGTTTACATAGCGCTTAATCGTAGCCATCGTTATGTTATAGATAGTTCGAAGATGACGTCACTCAGGCCTTTGTTATTGTTTTTGCCATCCGCGTTTATGAGTACTTCTCACTAAACTGTATTAACCAGACTATAAACCTTCAAGGTTACACACAGTTTGTGTGTTGGCCAGTTTACTTCCGGATGGCATTGTTGTGAACTTCTTAGCCAAGCGCAGATAGATAGTATGCGCTTGGCTAAGATGTTCATAACATTGACATCCGGAAGTATAACGGACCAACACACAAACTATGTGTAATCATGAACGATTATAGTCGGGATAATACCGTTTAGTGAGTATTACTCATAAACGCGGATGGCAAAAAACAATAACAAAGACCAGAGTGACGGCAACTTCATTCTATCTATAGCCTGATACTGACATCTTAAAGGACTGGCAGTTTGACGTCATTATTTGGTTTTTGCACCGCCTAGTGAGTTGTCGTTAGTAGAGCTCATGGAAATATAGAAACAAGTTATTTCATTGGTTGAACTATTGAATACAACTCACGATTTGTTTTCCTTTTTGGCAAAATACTGGCATTTTGACGTCATTTTTTGGTCAGTGTCAGGCCATATCTTTACGAAGGCCACGGTCGAATGGGCAAGATCACTTTCCATGTGCTCGAGTTCATTTTGGTCACATTGCAAAATGTGCTCAAAGTTACCCACTTAGTGAAAAGTGTTCACCGTTTTTTAAATATCTAACATCACGATTGGTCCTTCGATTCAGCTTGACACATGAGTATGTTTATAATTTTTGTAAACAAAGCAGCGTGTTTACATTTGTTAAGGAATATCAAATAGTTGGACAGCAACAAATCATGTGATTGATGACCTGGTTGGACGAAAACATGACTATAGATAGTATGCGCTTGGCTAAGAAACTCATAACATTGTCATCCGGAAGTATAACGGACCAACACACAAAACTATGTGTAACCATGAACTTTTATAGTCTGGTTCATACAGTTTAGTGAGAAGTACTCATAAACGTGGATGGCAAAAACAATAACATAAACTTGATTGACGCCATCTTCGTTCTATCTATAGATCGCTCCCATTCACCAATGGGATTTCATTTTCATTGCTTTTATACAGTAATTATATAGGTTACTTATGTATTGATGTTTTAGATGCCTTTTTCATGCTCTTGTTGTCATGATATTGGTTGATTTGGTCTCCAAGTGTTATTGTATTCCGGGTAAACAGTGTCTTGTTTTTTAAGCCCCTTGACGAAGGGGGCTCATCATCATCATCATCATCATCATCATTATTATTATTATTATTATTATTATTATTATTATTATTATTATTATTATTATATTTATTATTATTATTATATTAAATATATATTATTAATAATAAATAATAATAATAATATATAATAATAATAATAATAATAATAATAATAATAATAATAATAATATATAATAATAATAATAATAATAATAATAATAATAATAATAATATAATAATAATAATTAATAATATAATATATTATAATTATTATTATTATTATTATTATTATTATTATTATTATTATATTATTATTATTATAATGCCTGCTTTTTATTTCAGGCGGTCCCAATAGCTAAGTTGGTAGAACACTTGCGTCACACACAGTCACACGTGGGGGTTCGTGATCGATCCCGGGAGTATTCAAGACCTTTTCCTAAACACCCTCCCCCTCCTCCATCCTCACCACCCGTCAATCCAACAGTGATTGGGTAGCTGGATCTGCTAGATCCGGCATAAAGTGGTTTGCGATAGATTAGCGTCTTATCCAAGAGGTAGCAAGCAATTGCTATTGTCCGTTTCTCGCTAAAGACACTTAGATAGGCTTTGGTTCTATGAGCCTAACGGACGGATCTGAAGGACTACTTTTCCTATAGTAGCTTTCCAAACTGGTCGTTTTAGCACCCGATGGTCCCTCCCTACCTTGCAGACGAGACGGTATAAAATCTCTCATGGAGTTCATTGTTTCAAATTAATGTCCACTATTTTACCTGAAAATGCCTCGGAGGACGTTCTCTATAAAATATCAGACCTATCTGTTCGAGCCTGGTTTGCTGGTTATGGTTCCAGATTACATCTTAAAATGCGAACCCAGATGATTTATTCTTTCGAATCTAACTAAACTTGGTTCCAAGCCTTAAAAGACATAATTAAATTAAATTATCTTTGTGTTTTATTTCCAACAAGAGTTATTTCCCTTATCTCAAATTCAAACGACTTATTTGGCAATATAAAAAAAAAAAGTATTTTACTACTTAAGATACACTAGTTCCACACCGGAAAACAATAAAAATTTATTTATTCTGCACTTGTTTAATAAAAACTTGTCTTGCAGTTTTAGACGTGTTTCTGGTTTTTCGCATATTATAAGGTATCCAAAACGCTTTACAAAGGGTCTCCGACCAACAGCAACACGTAACATGTAGAACGAGACATGACGTCTGTTAGGCGATATTACATTTTTTCTCCAACAGGGACAACGCTGTTAACGTCCAGGTACTCATTATACACCTGAGTACGGTGAGAGGATGTAAGTAAAGACCCTTTTCCAAGGACTCAACTATGCGCTGAGAGAGACTCGAACCCAGGACCATCCGTTCCGAAAGCGAGCGTCACACCACAAGACCACATTATAGCCGCACTCAGTAACTCAGTTAAAACGAATGCCATAGTTAGTACTCTGTCAAATTAAGAAATTAAGGAGCAGACACCGGTCTAAGATAAAGAACTGAACAAGTGACTATGAGAGGTGCCAGACAAAGCAAGAAAGAAAAATACAAGAAAAAAAACCATCCGAAAAAATCAGTAGACCTCGACTGAGGATCGAACCTTAGACCAACTTTCCATGTGCTCGAGGTCATTGGTTACATTGCATAATGTGCTCAAAATGTCCCTCGATACAAAAAAAAAAAAAGAAGAAGATAGAATACAATATTATGGTGCTCTCTTCTCAAAAGACAACGCATTGCTTTTAGAAAACATTACATGTTAGCAATACTAATAGATTTGAATGATACCATGTCCATAACAATGATTGCGAAAGAAAATGTCTTCAAGCTAGAAGAGCTAATGTATTTTAATTTGTGAAAAATAGTATTGCCGTCACCATCGCCATCATCGGCATAGTCTCTTCCTTTATAAGACGTCCTTGACACCAATCTCACTAACCACACATCACATAATATGCTCTCACAGGCGGAAAACAAATAATAAATTACTTTTCTGGTTCCGCAGAGTGAATTTTGTTTTCTTTTAATTTTTCATCGCGGTTCTGGTCTCTTGAACATCTTTTACTAGATATCTTTCAAATCACCCCCCCCCCCCCCCCTCTTCTCCCCGTTCCCTTTCACCATTATTTATGTAGTTATACGTGCGGGCAAAGTCGTTTTCATCAGTAGAGCAACAAGAGTGAAGCTGTTATTCTGCTTCCGTAAAGTAAAATGTCAGGTTGGAGCGAAAACGAACCGCGTGTGTACAGTGTTAAGGTTAATTTAAAGCGTATCCCAACCACGGCTAACAGGCAAGTTTTCTCTCGGCTATCATAATACAGACCTCCCCACATGGAAGCAAATCAGTCAAGTTATAATAGATGTAATAGAAAACAACACAGCGAGCCAAACACTCAATCAGGGTAATCGTGGCTCAGCGGATCGGTCTTTCCTTCATACCCGAAGGGTACCGAGTTCGAATACCCACTCCGCTTTGGAGACTGAAGCAAGTCGCCTCGCGCTAGCTCAGTTTGCGGCGCTACATTGCGGCTGACGCCTGGGTTATTCCATTCTTCTCTTAGAATCATCATCCTAGCTTGTCGCTCCAACACCGAACCCACTTCACGGCATCAGGGGAGCAGACTTTTAGGTCATGATCAGTGCAGCTGGGTTCGTCCTGGTATTCTCTAAGGATGTGCTCCATCGTCTGTTCTGGGCACCCACATGTACAGAAGCTAGTCTCAGCCAGCTCCAATTTTTCATGCTTCCAAGTTTTGCCCATGCTCTGATCAGTGTTACCCATACATTGCTGGGAACTCAGTTCCGTACGGCAGTTCTTCTCTCGGATATTCAACGCACGGCTTCATTTACATGATTGTCCCACTCCCTCGATGTGGAAAGTCTGTATACAGCTACATGGTCAGGGCTGACGCTTTCTTTCATTTTGAAGCTCTTCTTCGACTTCAGTCTATTGTTGTTGGGTTGTGGTGATGGAGGGGGTGCATTGGGTCCATTTCCTATTGATTTATTTTTTTTTTGCTTTGGAAGCAGCGGCTCCTCGGATTCTCTTAGAATTAACCATAGAGAAAATGTCCCCTATGGGATGAATAAAGGGACATTTTTATTTTATTATTTATCATACCACTAGACCCGAATCAAATAACAGATAAAAAGAGATAGAACTATAGCAAGGGAACCTACTAGTCTAAGAGCTTGTCTTAAAAACAACGTTCCATAATGCAAGTAATTTAAATTCAGTGCTGTAAAAAGGGCAGTTTCCAAATGGAAATTTCAAAGATTCCTCTTTGAAATAGTATTAAAAATAATGTTAAATACCGTCGTTGCCTTTGCTAGAGCTAAAACATTTAAAACTTGAGATGTAAAAATAATTTCCCTCCCCCTTCCATTTCTTATTTTGTGCGGCTTTGCGGTCAAGTGGTATGACACTTGCCTTCGGATCGGAAGGTCCTGGGTTCGAGTCCCTAGCAGCGCACATATGAGGCCTTGGAAAAGACTCTTTACTCACATTCGCTCACCGTACTAAGGTGTAAAATGAATACCTGGTCATTGCACAGTTGCCACTGTCCAAAAAAAATTTGTAATATCTCCTAACAAGTGCTATGTCTCGTCCTACATGTTAAGTCTTGCTGTTGACTATGGATGCCCTGCAAAGCGCTTTGAGCACGTCGAGTGGATATTGCGCTATATAAATGCTCAAGTCCCTTTTCTTACCCCCCCCCCTCTCCCCAACACCCCTATCCATCCTATCACCCTCCACCGTTCTTACGCCTTTACTGATTCCCCGCTTCCCCATACTTCCATAAACTTTCATTTCCTTAAAAGCAGCCACTGCTGGCATTCCGATAAATATTAACTTTTCAGCCGAACTTTTTTTCTTTTCTTCTTTTCATCATTTATTTGCTCATTCCCCTTTCTTCACCAGGCCATAGATAGACCAGAGATTATAGATACAGAGACGCGCGGTCTACCCGTTGATGTGTTGATAACGTTGATGAGGATACAAGACGGAAGTGAAAAGTCTATATATTAATGTGGACCGTATAATTTGTATCGAGGGAGACCATAATAATAAATATATTTTTTTTAAAAATCAAACAAAAAAAATAAAACCAACTAAAAACAAACAAACAAAATAAACAGGAATAACTCGGTTAAACGGGAAAACAACTCACAAATCCATATTGAACCTAAGAGGTTAAAAAGAATTTCAAAATCACATAATTTTATAATCGAAACGAAAGGATATTTTTGGGAAAAGACATTTCCAAATTTGGAGAAAAAAAAGCGTTGCGAAAATGCGTGAAACTCTACAGGGTATAATATGCCAAACTATAGCGTGAGTAGAGCAGTTATTTCTCCTTTGATACATTGCGTGACCATAATGTGTTAATGTGTGCTCGAGGGCTTGGACTCCTCAGAATATATATAGTTCGAAGATGACGTCACTCAGGTCTTTATTATTGTTTTTTGCCATCCGCGTTTATGAGTAATGCTCACTGAACTGTATTAACCTGACTATAAACGTCCATGGATGCACACAATTTTGTGTGTTGGTCCGTTATACTTCCGGATGGCAATGTTATGAGCTTCTTAGCCAAGCGCATACTATCTATAGTCTAAATTGAATACGTCAGAGACGTCCTGACGTCACACCTTCTTCTCTTCCGGTTCCAAGCAACTTAAAAGTGTGTATGTAACCAATCCTTCGGAGAATTAATGATGAATATGTTAATCGGCGCATAGTTGAGTCCTTGGAAAAGGCTCTTTTCTCACATTCTATCACCGTACTCAGGTGTAAAATGAGTACCTGGCCGTTAACAGCCGTGCCGTTGTCCGAAAAATTGTAATATCGCCTAACAGCCGGCATGCCCAGTCCTACATGTTAAATTTGCTGTTGACGAGGGACCCCTTGTTATTATTTTATTTTTTATCACATTATCTCATTCGTCTGTGGTGTTTCAATCATCCTGTTTTGTTGATAAAGGGGAAAACCCGAAACGTCCATATTATATGTTTTCGTATATTAAATTGAAGCTTACATTCAATTTCACATTGCTATTTATTTCTTCGAGCTTCGACCAGCAACATTTACATCACATGCTAAATTTATGATGTTCATTAATCCAAGAAACTCACAACATTCGCCAGCCGGGTATACCTTACCAACACACAAAACTATGTGTAACCTTGAACGTTAATAGTCTGATTAAAAGAAAATAGTGAGAACTATTCATAAAAATGGCTGGCTAAAAACAATAATAAATAGCTGAGCGATGTGATTTTCGTTGCTTCTACAGCAGGATTAATTGTTGTCTTTATTCTTGATCATTAAACCGTACTAGCGCCTAACAGACTGCACGTCTCGTCGTACTTGTTAAAATAATTTACGCTGTTCCATCGGCAACAGATAAAACAAAATTGTTAAGTGCTTGGAGCATGTTGTGAACCGTGGATAAACGATACATAAATGCATCCCCCCCCCCCCCCCCCCCCCCCCCCCCCCCCCCCACCCCACCCCTCCCTCTTCGGTAGCTGCCAGAAATAGGTCTATCATAGTAAAGACGAAAAAGACTAGGGGTTGATATCGTCATGTCGATAACACTGATGAGTATACAAGACGGAAGTCAGTGTCATAAGGTCAATAGATAGCTATAGAATATTATTATGAGTTGGTAAAGACATAGATGTCTGAATTTGGAGAAGGTAGTCCCGAGGTCTATCAGTACAACTTGAGAGATTAGACACTAGACACCACCATAGAAAATAAGCTAGAGAAACATCATATCAATGTATAAATCAGCGTGGCTCAGCGGTACGGTTTTATGCTTTGTACATGAAAGGTACCGAGTTCGAATATCCGCTGAGCTGTGTGGCCTTGAGCAAGTCAAGTTACCTCGCCCTTTCTCAGTTTGAGGGGCTGCCCTGCGGCTGAAGCCTGGATTATTCCAGTCTTCTTTTGGAATAGACCCTCAAGACAAATTATATCCCCTATGGGGAAAGGAAATTCTATCTTATTTAATCTTTTGACAGGAAAATAAAGACAACTAGATAATTGTAGGGTGTGGGGTGGGGTGGGAAGGGGGGGGGGGGGTATTTAACGGAGGTCCATTCAAGGATTTGCGTGGCCTGGGAAGAATTTGGGAAGAATGTTCAAAGATGTGCAACAAACGGCAGGGATTAAGAGGTTGTAATGTTGACCTACGCGCATAGAAACGGAGTTCGAGTCATGGGTATGCTCGTTTAAGTGGACAGGCAGCTAATCGCTGGCAGATTTACCCTCTCCTTACCAACTACAGGAAGATCGTCACATTCGTTAAGATACAACCAACATTTTTCTTATTCAAATTTCTTTTGTACGTCATACAATTTAAAGAAAATGAACAAATTGCTGTAGAGCATGTTTTGCTAAAGTAATTGTGCATCGGAAGAACTTACTGCTACTGATTTTGAGTGATAAAAAATA
This sequence comes from Berghia stephanieae, assembly GCF_034508935.2. NCBI lineage: Eukaryota > Metazoa > Mollusca > Gastropoda > Nudibranchia > Aeolidiidae > Berghia > Berghia stephanieae. The sequence goes on from NC_088362.1 coordinate 46,263,761, forward strand.
TATTTTTCTGTTAGTTAGGTTTGAAGTTTTGGGGAAAATCCTGAAAATGGCTGGTAAGGAGTGAGTTTTAGCGACAACAACGGCATACGGCGGTCCTTGATCATGTTAAACACCTTTTTTGGATAAACTATGTTCAGAAAACACCATGAAGCCACAATATCCCCTCTATTTTTGTAAACAAAGAACATTTTAGCCATGCCTTGTCAGATATCCTTTAGCGTATCAGGGTTACGATAAATTTACCCTTGAAGTGAGCTAAATATGTCTTTCATTGTTGAGAATATTATATCAATTTACACTTGCATCTGTCATGTTGAATGTTGAAGAGAATGTTGTTGATTTTGGTGTGAGTAAAATTAAATATTGTAAGAAAAAATTGAGACTAAAATATCTGATATCAAATAATATATAAACAAATCCGAAACATTGAGAATAATGTGAGAATTGATGGAAACGGACATCTTTGTCATGGTTCAAACAAAACTAAAAAAAAAAGCTTCAATTAAGTAAAATACGAATGTCGATTGAAGGTTGGGCTTGGCCCTTTATCAAGACAATAAATGAATTCGTTGTAAATATGGTGGCACAATCAAGACCCTCAACTCTCTCTCTCTCTCTCTCTCTCTCTCTCTCTCTCTCTCTCTCTCTCTCTCTCTCTCTCTCTCTCTCTCTCTCTCTCTCTCTCCCCCCCCCCCCAACCAAGTCCTGAAAGCAAAAACCCACACACAAAAAAACAACAACAAAATTTTAAAAAACATTCTGTCCAACAAAAATAATGGAATAATTTAAAACGAATGACTTTTTTTTTCTCATATGAGAAGTCAAATCTTAATTGTTTTTATTTTTCTCAATCGAGGTTTATATGGGTTTGTTTCAATTTTCTTTTGCGTGTGTAGAAAGACTAGACTATTACATTTGACCAATATACACTCGAGTTACGAGTTGCGAGTAATTTAAGACTTTACAGACAGTATTTACGGTGTAGACTGATGCCTATATTATTATGTATTTCCTATGGGATAGAGAAAGCCAGAAATTTTAGCTGGCCTATTCTGAAAAACAAACAAGCAAACAAAAGACAAACAAACAGAAAAAAACAATAATTATCTTTAACATTTTGGCTAAAACACTCTTCCTTCAAACATTGATTGATTAAGTGAGCCACATATTGTGAAAAACTCTCATACCTGGGACTTCCATAAAAGAGTTTTTGACACTATTGGAGTTGTTTTCATCGATCGGTATTTTAAGGAGAAGTTTTCTGAACAAATTTTTTATGTTTTTTTGAGTTAACATGTGATATAATGATCCTTAATCAAAAACAAAAAGAGAAAAAAGGGTTTGCGAGTTACTCTTAAGTCAATCGGTAAAAATAGTTTGAAGGTTTTTTAAATATATATTTTACAGTAATTCTCTGATCTACTGATCTTTGACAAAACTTTCACATGGGTTGTACTGGCTAATTCTGATCCCGGACCTTACTGAATAAATAATCTGGCATATGTAGCTAGGTAAATAATTTCTGGGTAAAATGGAATAGGCCGTTTTGAAATTGTACAGCAATGTTAATTTCAAGCACACGAACGAAAATATTACAATTATTGAACTTTCCTCAGGTGAGATTGAGCTTTTTCTTCCAATAAACCGAGTAACTCAGTCGGCGGGTCCTGATAGCTCAGTTGGTAGAGCACTCACTTCACACACAAAGGGATCGAGATTGATTCCGGGTGAAGTCGAGATGTTTTTTTTTCAAACCCCTCTACCACTGTCTTCCCAGGAGTGCATGGGTAGGTGGGCCTATTAGACATGCCGTAATGTACTTTGCGATAGACTTTGCGTCCTATCCAAAGGGAACCAAGCAATTGCTATTGTCCGTTTGGTGCTATAGAATCCGGAAAAAAACTCCGGCTCCATTGGCCTAATGGCTCTGAAGGAGAACAAACTTAGTCATAGTGTAGTCTGGTTGCCAAATCATGATTTTAACCATAACCCAAAAAAAGCGTCCGCCAAATTTTTTTTTGCATTTTATCAAAGTTGAACATCTCAAGATTAAATGTCTGAATAGTGCTGCCCTGAGCACATTGAGCATTTTGAGAAATTACGTCACAAAGGTCACGAAAAGGTCATTTTTAAAAATCCTCAAAAATCATTTTATATTATATAGAATGAAAGATTTAGTCAAATCAATTACAAAAATACTTCTTTTTTAAGAATTGGCCGAATAGTTGACAAGTTATTAGCAATTTAACTATCCAAAAGGTCAAGGTCACTGCCAAGATGGTCTCGTAAAATGACCCAAATATAGCCGTGTTTGGTATCAAATTGAAGGCCTTGACAAGACCAATACAGAATTTAGGTTATTTATGCTATTTGTTGGTATTTAAATTTCCTACAGAGGTGAAAGTATAATTGGGATAATCAAAATTGACATTTTGTGTGGAAAAGGTGTCAGATCACACAAAAACACGGAGAGAGTCTCCATATAGAGAGACCGTGCCTTGTTTTGAGTCTTTAGTTTTCTTCGCCTTTGCTTTTTTACATTGATATTTACTGAAGTACAAAAAATAGAATGACAATTTTCGGCATATCTGACATGTATCTCTGGTAAACTACATCACTCATCATCAATGTCTTTGTCACTTGACTCATCGCTTGACATGGAAGCAGCTTGATAAAGGAGATTTTGACAGCACTCACGATCATGGCATTTACAAAATATTGTGCATGGAAGCTGCGCGGCAACACAGCCACATTTTGATGATCCACAAGGTTGTTCAGAAGAACATCCGCATTGAATAGTCTCTAACAACTCGGGCGGTACACTCGGTGTGTTGCTTGGCACTGTGGTTGGAACAAGTGATTTGGTTGCTGGCAACTTCATCCATCCAAAATCTGTTGGTTGTAAATCTGGGGGAGTTTTTCGAAGACTATGATACTAAATTGCTGTCTGAATGTGCGCTCTTTTGGTTTCTCACAGAATGCTTCTGAGGTAGGGGGTATGGTTTTCAAGTCAGGGACCTTTTTAATGATTTTTCCCCGTTTTCTTCAGCCAAACTTTGTACCTGGCGCAGGCATAGTTGCTTCATCGTGAACGCCGTAGCATGCAGTTATGAAGAAGGTGGCTTCTTGATAACATCTTCAAAACTGGCACTGGTGTTTCCAAGGTTGTCTAGTCTGTGTCCCTTTTGAAGAACTTTGATGACTGTGTTTTTCCCTATACCATACGGTTTAGCCACAGTATCACAGCCAGATAGCGCATGTGCTGCAAGAAGATAAGGCGCAATTTCTTGATTTCTCGAGACCGTTTTCCCAATGTCAACAAGTCCACGGTCCCTACTTGTAGCTTCCATCATCATCGAGCAGTGACTGGAGTCCAAGTCAAGCTTGTGGTAGAAATGAACTAACAGTACAAAGACATCCGTATCGTCACTAACCACCTTAACAACATTGGTCAATGAAGCAGCATGTATTGCTTGTTTCACCATAAGGACATCCGCTTCGTCGTGTGTCGTCTCCAAGTCTGTCCTTGGCTCAAAATATTATTTTTTTAAAAGGAGTATAATAGTGATGAGTTAATAGTAATAGGACAAATATTTCTTTTCTCTTTTTTTTTCAGAGTTGGAATCAATGGAAAAAAAGGTTGCCAGGAGCATATATATATATATATATATATATATATATATATATATATATATATATATATATATATATATATATATATATATATTGCTATTACATCAGTTCAAATTGTTAAGTGTTTCTGTTGGCTAGAGAGGGATCCCTTGTAAAGCGCTTTAGTGGACAGTGCACTATACACATACATGTACCCAGTAACAAATATTGTGCTCAAACGGAGCACCATACTTTTACTACCTACCGGAAAGAAAGAAAACATGAATGAATGATTGAAAGAATGAAAGTGGGTCACTTTAACTGAAAACATTTTTTTAAAACGGCATTTACCTTTTATTTAACTGTGATGGGGGCATAAAAGGGTACCTAATATGGTTTATAGACATCAGTGTTCTGATAAAACAAAACAGACGGAGCAGTCGGCGTGTACGTTTGCTGCCGTGAACTGACACATTTAGTCTGTGCTGTGTCAAGGCCAAACCGCGAGTCACGTATGGAAAACCATTGTAACCAATTATGGATCCTATGATTATCGCATACAAAATCACATTTTATTAAAAATGCTCAATGTCTACAGACCGGCACTAATCATGATAACACTCCGCATATATATCGCATTCCGATTCCGTTAAAACATTTTTGGCGGACGTTATGAAAGGGTTATGAAGGTTTCCTCTAGACTAGTGAGTATTGCTGTGATATGCATACCTAAATGAAACAAAGAAAATTACGTTACTTTCTGACATCTGTCTGTAATGTACCATAACATGTCTCAATTTTACTTAGTCGCTTTATACCAGCGGTAGATTGTTTCAAAATTACCCCCCCCCCCTCCCCCACTCCGTCCCTGACATTCATTAATATAAAATAATATTTACCCATAAGTTACGCTATATTGCTCTTTTCTGGGAGGGTGGGAGGGGGAGGGAAGAGAAAAAATATTATAGTCTGGTAGATGTTATTATAGAACAGATTGTGCGGAAGTCACAGAAAGTATTAGCCAAAGAAAGCAATTCATTACGCATGGAGAAAAAAAAGAGGGTGGAGGTGGGGAGGGGGGGGGGGGTGAGTAAGACTGTATTCACATAATGTCTATTATATGAAATTGGTGTATATGTGTCCACAAGAGTAGTTTGTAAATGCAACGCTAACGTAACTCTAGAGCGGAAGTTGGGAAGGGGGAAAAAGCGCCGGAAGTAAGTGGCATATATTATTGATACTGTACTGATATACTTTGTAAATTCGTTCGACTTTGTTATCTCTAGCAGAGGTAATAGTTTTACAAATAATAAATAAGAAAAGAATTATGTCGGTTCATGATGTACTTTAAACTTCATGCTTGTGCAGGAGAACAATAAAAACATCCAAACAAATAAAAGGGGGTTTCTTCTTTTACTAAACTCGCCGAAACCCGTCGAAAACCATAGTCTCAGGTTCACTCCCCACTGGTGCCTACTTCCCATCACTTTTTCGGGTTTTGGCGAGTTCGAAAAAAAAGAAACACCCAAAACAAAAAGCAACTGCGAGGTTTTATCTAGCCCACTTAAATTGACTTGAGCTTTTATATAGAGCAACATCCACTAAACGTTCTCAAATTGCTTTACACCAACACTTAACAGGACGAGACATGACGCCTGTTAGGCGATATTACAATTTTTTTCAGGAAAAGGCTTTTAACGATCTGGTACTCTGTTAGTAAAGAGCCTTTACCAAGGACTAAACTAAGGGCAACTCAGGACTAATAATAATAATAATAATAATAATAATAATAATAATAATAATAATAATAATAATAATAAT
>NC_088362.1:46274193-46291693 GCF_034508935.2 Berghia stephanieae
CCACTTGACCTCGCCTCATACTTTAAATAATATCTTTTAATTTCTTTGTACTATGTCTCCATCTTGTTCATAATAATAATAATAATAATAATAATAATAATAATAATAATAATAATAATAATAATAATAATAATAATAATAATAATAATAATAATAATAATAATAATAATGATAATAATAATAATAATATTGATGATGGGGATGATGATGATGATGATGATGATGATGATGATGATGATGATGATGATGATGATGATGATGATGATGATGATGATAATAATAATAATAACGATAATTTATAATCACTGAATTCTCTCAGACTATATAAACATGTGTGTATTTGTACGATTGATATAGATAGCGTTAACAAATGGTGTGTATCTTATATTTAATAATCAATCGATACACAAATGTCATGAAATGGAACATCAACATTCGGAGGGAACCCTTGGGTTTCATGTCTCCATATTTTCATTTAATCTCCTATAGATAGTTCGAAGATGACGTCACTCAGGTCTTTGTTATTGTTTTTTTGCCATCGGCGTTTATGAGTAATGCTCACTGAACTGTATTAACCCTACTATAAACGTTCATGGATACACACAGTTTTGCGTGTTGGTCCGTTATACTTCCGGATGGCAATGTTATGAGCTTCTTAGCCAAGCGCATACTATCTATATTGAGTAATTTGTAATTGGATTCAGTAGTCTGATGTCACGCCGCCCGGCAACGGCGGCCATCCTACTTCTAAACAAAGAAAATCATTACTTTTTATTCTTTATGCTGGCTAGAACTTTTCATATGTCTTGTGATCAGAATGTGTAAAAGTCAAAACATGATCAACTTTATGTTTTTTTCCCCCTCTGAATAGGCTTTTATGCTCGCCGGAGAAATATTTCATACGGGCGTCCGCCATTGTTCCGATAGTTTAGAGCCAGTGTTACTAAGTTACCATGCGTCATTAGGAAGGAAGTGACGTTACGACTATTGCATCCTATTTGTAACTGGATTCAGTAGTCTGGCAACGGCGGACATCTTGGTTCTAAACAAAGAAAATCATTGCTTCAAGCTGGCTAGAACTTTTCATATGTCTTGTGAACAGAATGTGTAAAAGTCAAAACATGATCAAATTTATGTGTTTTTTTATCCCTCTCTATACGCTTTTATGCTCGACTGAGAAATATTTCATACGGGCGTCCGCCATTGTTCCGATAGTTTAGAGCCAGTGTTGCTAAGTTACATGCGTTATAATAAATGTGTTACAACACATAAAACAACAACGAGTCAGCTAGTTTCAGAATTCTAATGCTTGATAATAATCAACGTTCCATCCAAAAAAAAACAACAATGGCCGATTGCAGGTCTACCCTTCCGCCCACTACTCTACAGTCAAGGGAGGTAACAATTAGATTGGTTTGAGTATTTTCAACATGCGTCATTAGGAAGGAAGTGACGTTACGAGTATTGAATCCTATTGTTAGTACTTTTTGCATGTAAGAACCCGTGAGCATTTGATTAAATTGCAAACTATCAGTTGATGCATTGCGTTTATCTAAAAACAAAAAAAAAAAACAAAACAAAAAAAACTCACACCATCCGCCATCCGCATAAAATGTAGCAAGACATAAAACAGTGTGTAACGTTAAACTTATGTGTAGTCTGATTAATATAATTTATTGAAAACTACCTGTATAGATAGTATGCGCTTGGCTAATAAGCTCACAACATTACCATCCGGAAGTATAATGGATTAACACACAAAACTATGTGTAACCATGATCTTTTATAGTCTGGTTCAGACAGTTCAGTGAGAAGTTCTCATAAACGTGGACGGCAAAAAACAATAACAAAGACATGAGTGACGTCATCTTCGTTCTATCTATAAATGGTTGCCTATAGCAATAACAAACAGATGAGGGACGTCAATTTCGTTCTATCTATAATATCGTAAAGTAATCGATGCTTAGATAACCACGCCTTTCGGACAGTCGTCATAATGTAAACAATGGCAGTGTTTGGTAAACATAGCAATCTACACAGGTTTTACTATCGATGATATGTGTCTAAGTAAAATACCCACTGTTCTACCGCATTATCAATAAATAGTATGAAGTTGACGTCACTCATGTCTTTGTTACTGCTTTTTGTCATCCGTGTTTATGAGTAATTATCACTAAACTGTATTAACCAGACTATAAACATTCAATGTTACACATAGTTTTGTGTGTTAGTCCGTCATCTTCCGGATGGCAATGTTGTGAGTTTCTTAGCCAAGCGCATACTTTCAATAGAACCAACACAGAAAACTGGTATAAACTTAAACGTTAACAGTATGGTCGAGAAATCCGTGTGATTACCGGTCACCTATTGGGTGGTATAAAATCAATAACAACGATAAGAGAGAGGTCGATTTCATTCATGTTATTGTTTATAAACAAACAACTATGTTTGTCTTAGTACGTGTGAAGATGTGTCACGAATTCCATGTTTTGATTGGTCAAAAATCTACTGGCTAATTGTAATTATAAACATTTGTACAGTGCCCTTCCACGACGTCGCCATGCTCAATGGGATTCACAATGCTTCGTCCATCCCCAAAGCAGGCTACACGGCATCAAAGTATCCATTTCATAAAGACTTTATCGCCTCTTATGTGTTAGAGTATGTAACCTCACCTAACAGTATGATTATTTATTGTTTCACTATCTCATCTACTTGTATACTACAGATTCACTTTCCCTCACTAATAGAACTCTTTTTTTCACAGAAACCAGTTTGATGTACTTTTCACTTTTTCAATAAAAAAAAAACTTCCTGTTCTATTTTAACCTGAAAACTATCAGACGTCTTTTGTTATCCTTATTATTTACTATTTTCTGCAAGCCATCCGTGCTATTATCATGGCATCCTCTACAGGTTATGGGCCCAGCCACAGGAATAAATTATTATTTAACGGTGACGAGCGATACTTTGAGCTGTGGGAAGTAAAGTTTTTGGGATTTATGCGGATAAGAGATTTACACACAGTATTTGCCAACCTAGACGACCAACATGTCGAAGTTGATGACAACAAAAATGCTGAATGTTTTGCCGAACTGGTGCAAGTATTAGATGACAGGTCCTTATCCCTGATAATAAGAGACGCAAGGGACAACGGCAGAAAAGCGCTACAGATCCTCAGAGATCATTATTTACCAAAAGGTAAACCGAGAGTGATTACACTATATACTCAACTCACGTCACTAATTAAGGCTGACCAAGAATCCGTCACGGACTATCTGCTAAGAGCAGAAACTGCTGCTGCATCACTTCGTGATACTGGTGAGACCATCAGCGATAGCCTTCTAATCGCTATGATTATCAAAGGATTGCCTCCAAAATTCAACTCGTTTACGGCCGTCATTACTCAGAAGGACAAAGATCTAACGTTTACTGAGTTCAAAATTGCCATCAGAAATTATGAAGACACCGAAAAGATTCAACGATCTGACACATCCATCATGAACGTTCAATTTAGCAGTAACAATAACAGCCATAGAAAAGGTAGAGATCATCGTTGGTGTGAAAACTGTAAAAGTACAACACACGACACCGCCTACTGTAGGCGTAAAGAAACCCATTCACGCCCACATAGTCGTTTCTGCAACATCTGCAAAACCTCATCACACGACACAAAATTCTGCCGCAGACTCAAGTCAGCGAAATCTGTTAACGACTCAGAATCAAGTTCATCAACGCAATCACCTCGCAATAACTACTGTTTCAGTTGTGATGCCAATCCATCACATTCACATACTCATCAAATCAATGCGCTCCTAGTCGATAGTGGGGCAACTATCCACATCGTCAATGACCAACACAAATTTGTTCGATTCGAAGAAAATTTTAACCCGGCCGACCACGTAATTGAATTGGCCGATGGCACCAGACCGTCAAATATTGTGAAAGGCAAAGGCGACGTTGAAATTTCCCTCCGGGATACGAAAGGAGTTGACCATAATGTTACCCTTAATAATGTTTTATTCGTACCTTCATTCTCACAAAGTATTTTCTCTGTGAAAGCTGCAACAGAAAATGGTGCAACTATAAAATTCGCCAAAAATGATGCAACCTTGTCAACCTATGATGGTGAAGTTGATTTCAACATAAAAAGAGACGGTAATCTGTATTTCATAAACAGTGTGACAGCAGATACACAAGGTGTTCGTACTTTACAACAGTGGCATGAAGCCATGGGACATTGCAATATTCGGGACATTTTATCATTAGAGAAGGTAGTCGAAGGTATGAAAATCACTGACCGTAATGCAAAATTTAACTGTGGTACTTGTGTGCTAGGGAAAATGACAAACAATATAAACAGAAAACCAGATGCAAGATCATGCAAAGTTCTAGATAAAGTTCACATAGATTTAGCTGGACCCGTCGAACAAAGTTCTATTGATGGACATAAATATGCTTTATGCTGTGTAGATGACTATTCAAATTTGACTATGGTTTATTTTATGAAGTGTAAAAGTGATGCTATTGAAGCCATGAAAAATTTTCTGGCTGATGTAAGGCCTTATGGTAGTGTAAAATGTGTCCGCAGCGACAATGGGGGAGAGTTTATCTCTAAACAATTCAAAGCCCTGCTCAGGGATAACAAAATAAAACACGAATTATCTGCCCCTAATTCCCCGCATCAGAACGGTACCGTTGAACGGGCATGGCGTACCCTGTTCTCGATGTCTCGGTGTCTATTGATTCAATCAGGGCTGCCAAAATGTCTGTGGACGTATGCCGTCATGGCTGCGGCCTACACCAGAAACCGGTGCTTTAACCAAAGAATCAAATGTACCCCTTTCCAATTATTCACAGGAAATAAGCCAAACATTGCCAACATGCAACCATTTGGGTCGACATGTTATGCCTTAGTTCAGAACCCCAAGAAACTGGATGACAGAAGTAGAATTGGAATTTTCATTGGGTTTGACAAAGGGAGTCCAGCACATCTGGTATACTTCCCTGAATCAGACACTGTTTCCAAAATAAGGGTGGTTAAATTCGCCAAACCTGAAAATAAAGACAGCATTGTGCCTGTACCAAGTTGTACAAATGTAGAGCAAGTCTCAGATGATGACTTTGTATTGCCCGATAGGGCAAAGGGGGATACCCCTCGACCTGTACTTTCTTCTGCAGATGACTGTACGCCCACAAATGAATTCGAACCATGTGAAAACATCACTGACCCTACTGGTAGTGATGGCAACACCAGTTGTAATGCTGAAGCAAAAAGACAAAGATCACGCCCAAAACACTTGGATGATTACTTTATTGATGATGAGATTGATAACCATTTGTATTGTATTATCCATTATTGTTTTAATGTTTCCAACTTGCCTTTACCTATGTCTTACAAACAAGCCATTACTGGCAAAGAATCTGAAAAATGGTCAAATGCAATGAATGATGAAATGACAGCCTTGGAAGAGAATGACACTTTCGAGTTAAGCCCCCTTCCTCCTGGAAGATCAGCTATCGGCGGTCGTTGGGTTTATACAGTGAAAATGGTCCTAACAATGAACCAAAGCATAAGGCCAGATTTGTTGCCAAAGGCTACTCCCAAATGCCTGGGATCGATTATCATGAAACATTCTCTCCCACCGCTCGCATTTCATCAATCAGAACCATGACACAAATCGCAGTTCAGGACGAACTTACTATCCACCAGATGGATGTTAAGTCCGCCTATTTGAATGCGCCCATTGATTGTGAGTTATATGTCGAACAACCTGAAGGTTACACAGTGAAGAGTAAATCTGGTGAAAAGTTAGTTTTAAAACTAAAGAAATCCCTTTATGGCTTGAAGCAAAGTGGAAGAAACTGGAACAATTTATTACATTCCTTTCTGAATGACCAGGGATTCACCCAAAGTCAAGTAGATCCATGTGTCTACACTATGCACTCAGAAAATGATATGACAATTATTCTATGCTATGTTGACGATATTCTTTTGATGTCTAAGTCAGATACTACCTTGTCTCAGATCAAAGACAAATTGAATGAGAAATTCAGAATGAAGGACCTAGGTCAAATATCAAACTTCCTAGGCATAGATTTCAGTCATGAAAATGGAGCTATTATGATGAATCAGACAAACTATTTGAATAGATTACTTGTCAGGTTTAACATGCAAGATTGTAAGCCAAAATATACACCTTGTGATTTAAATATTGACAAATTTGAGAGTGATAATGCTGAAGAAACTGATGAGACACTGTATAGAGAAATAGTTGGTGGACTAATTTATGTGATGACAAGCACAAGGCCAGACCTTAGCCTTATCGTTACCAAACTCTCACAGCATATGTCTAAACCAAATGCTCACCACATGACACTAGCCAAACATGCATTACGATATGTAAAAGCAACAATCAATAGACAATTGATTTTCAGGAAATCAGAAAATCCCCTCAATCTGAATGGTTTTTGCGACTCGGATTGGGCAAATTCAAGAGACAGAAAAAGCGTCTCTGGCTACGGTTTCCAATTAACAAATGAGGGACCTCTGATTTCATGGAAGTCAAAGAAACAAAATACAGTTGCTTTGTCTACCTGTGAGGCTGAATATGTATCATTAGCATTGGCCACACAGGAGGGCATATTTTTATTGGCACTTTTTAATGATATGACCAATGTGAACTCAAATGTCTTTACGATGAATTGTGACAATCAGTCAGCAATAGCGCTTGCTAAGAACCCTGTACAAAGTCAGAGGACTAAACATATTGATATCAAGTATCACTTTCTCAGAGATATGGTACAAAATGGTAATATGACCATCATGTTTGTTCCTTCAGAACAGAATATTGCTGATGCTTTGACAAAACCCATGTCTAGAGTGAAAATTTGAAAGATTTGTATCTGCAGTCATGCAATGACTAGTATTGATATTATTATTATATTATCAGTTTCATATTTTTGCTAATTATTGTTACTGAATATGACCCAATAGTTAAACCTTTATGTACCTACTATTACTGCTGTTAATCATGTAAATATTACTTTAATTTGGATGGTATCTTTTATACCTCTACAAGTTAGTGTTGTTTAAATCAATAGTAATTTTCATTTTCAATGAGAAAACTTGATCCATCCATTACAAGAACATAATATTAACTATTACTTAATCTTATATTATTAAGTAGATTACTACCTTAACTATAATCATTTTTATTTCCTTTATTTTCCTTACAAAGCTGAGTTTAAGGGGGTGTGTTAGAGGATGTAACCTCACCTAACAGTATGATTATTTATTGTTTCACTATCTCATCTACTTGTATACTACAGATTCACTTTCCCTCACTAATAGAACTCTTTTTTTCACAGAAACCAGTTTGATGTACTTTTCACTTTTTCAATAAAAAAAACACTTCCTGTTCTATTTTAACCTGAAAACTATCAGACGTCTTTTGTTATCCTTATTATTTACTATTTTCTGCAAGCCATCCGTGCTATTATCATGGCATCCTCTACATTATGGCCCGTTTAGATGTACAGACAGTTCGTATACGATCCAACGGATTTCCCCAAATTGTGAATAATTCGATTCCGTAGTCTGATGTCACGCCGCCCAGCAACGGCGGCCATCTTGGTTCTAAACAAAGAAAATCATTACTTTTTATTCTTCAAGCTGGCTATAACTGTCACAGTAAAGGTTGTTCACAATTATCTTATTAAATTTTATTTTATTAAGAACTGAATTCATCTCACTCCAGTTATATTTCGGTAGGCTTAGATAAACTTTACCTTCTAAATTTAGATCGTCTTTCCTTTTATAGCCTTCCCTCGAATTAATTTCTAATTAGTGAATACTTTTCGTTCTACATTCTGTCACGTAGCCACTTATTATAAAAGCTGATAGGTCTAACATTTGACACTCACTTTCTCTCCACAATCTATGCCGGACGGCCAGTCGCTCTATTCCTATATATATACTGGAAGATTTTTATCTTTTGGGACTTTGTAGATATTATATCTACACCATTAAGACGCCGGAGCTTTTAACTTTGATTGTATAATCTTCAAGGATCAAACCCAAGCCCGCTGTCAAAGGACTACACAATAACTTCTTACCAATTGCCTGGAAGTGGAATTTTACGAGTCCGATCCTGTTATCAGAGGAATAGATCATCCAAGCCCATCAACTGCCTGGAAACGTAAACTTACGAACCTGACATATTATCATAAGTTACGTAAAATATTCATATTTCTATTTGTAACTGCCACGATCACTGTTTATCTCTTTTAATTAAATTTCATCATTATTTTTATTTCATTGTAAACAAATCGTTGATTGTTTTTCATTTATAGTAACTAGTAAATTCTGGGGCCTCATTCTACATATATCTTTATGCATAGTCGAGTAGCTCTTTACTCACTTGAGACCATGACATTTTGGAGGGGACACATATAAAGAATTGAATTTATTTAGTTACTTATACCTATTTCATCTAACTTTAAAGTTTAAATTGTAAAACTCTTAATTGCCCCACTTGATCATATTTTAATTGAACTCCCTCCCTATTTACAGGATTAATTTTTTTTTCTTTTTCATTTCTTCATTTAAATGGAATAGCAATTTATCCATTCATTCTTTCATTCAAATTGAATAGCATTTTATTGATTCATTCCTTCATTCATTTATTCATTTATAAATTATTCATGCATTCATTGTTCATTCATTTATTTATTCATTCATTCATTCATCCATTCATTCGTTTATTCACTCATTTATCCAATCATTCATACATTTATTCCTCCCTTCATTCTTTCATTCATACATTATCCATTCATTCATTCATCTATTCACTCAGTTTTTCATTCATTCATTCATTCCTTGTCCACTTTGTTATTATATCACTCATTTCATTTTGTTGTTTGCCTCATTCATGAATTGTTTTCAATATGTTTACATTCCATACCGATTCATTCACCTATCATCCATTCACTCAGTGTTGTGAACACATTTTGTAACTATTATAAATCTTACGATATTTTATTGTTTTGTATTTCAGACATCACTGTTAAACACTCTTCAATGCCTAATTACAATTGTTGAACAACCATTGAACAAGAGAGAGGTCCCAGCCACGAATTGAGTTGGTAAATATATCCTTCATTATTCTCTTTACATGAGTTGGGCATCACATAGTAACTATAGACATCGTGATTTGTTTTGCATAGTGATTTGTTTTAAATGCATTTTTGGCATATTACTGTTACCGAAAACACTTCTATATTATGTTCTGAAAAGTGAGTCTTTAAAAAATAAATAATAATAAAAGGAGTCTACTTGCGGTCGTGTTATATTTAGTGATAGATAACTTGGGATTATTTTGGGCATCCTATTATTGTTATCACACTCTAGTATATTAGCGTCATTGCGAATAATTGTACACAAACTAACGACGAGTCACACACATTGGTGATACATTTTTCGTAGTAACATAGTTTAGAGTACACGCGATTGACACATTGTTATTGACTCAAGTCATAATAACTACGCATTGTATTGACACATTGCTTTATAAGATATAACGATAAAAGGCATCAAATTCAACATACATAATAAGTTGAAATAAGAGAGAGAGATTTCTAAAAATAGAACAGTTCATTCCAGTAAGTGTAAATAAATAAAACAGTCAGTAACAGTATCCTGTCAATATAATATATATAAAACATCGTAACTAATTTATTGCAACATGGAAGCATATAAAAGATACTTAAGTCTCGCAAAGGACTTAGAAATACCCCAGGAAAGAATATTTTCATGGTGCGAAGAGAAAGTAAAAGAAGAAAAAAGAACATGAAGAAAGAATTCGTAGAGAAGAAAATGAAGAAAGAATTCGTAGAGAAGAAAAAGAACATGAAGAAAGAATTCGTAGAGAAGAAAAAGAACATGAAGAAAGAATACGTAGAGAAGAACGAGAAGAAAGAGTCCAAGAAAGGGAACTAAAAAGACAAATAGCTTTAGCAGAAGAAGAAACCAAAAGGACCCAAATGATGCTGGAAATTGAAAAAACAAAAACCGGTCATGAAAGAAAACATAATAATAGTGATGAATTTTTCGTGAAACTTCCACGCATGCCAACATACGATGAACGCTCAGACTGCCTAGAATCCTTCTTACACCGATTCGAAGTTCAGGCTAAAGGTTATCGTTGGCCAGAAAGCAAATGGGCCACAGCCTTGATTAACTGCTTATCTGGAGAACCGCTAAAAGTTTTCTATACCTTAACAACTGAAGATGCAGATGACTATGGTAAAATTAAAAACGCTCTACTAAAAAGATTTAGATTAACGGAAGATGGTTACCAGGAAAGGTTTCACACTGCAAAACCGGAAAGTGGAGAAGACTTTAATACATTCGTGAACCGAATTACTCAATTTCTAAATCGGTGGCTTGAGTTGGCAAACGTAAAACAAGACGACTTTGCAGGCCTTTACTATCTCACGCTGAAGAATCGAATCTATCAAGCTTGCAACCCAGATTTAGTCGCATTCTTTAAAGAGAGAAAGCCAGAAAACTTGGACAAATTAAAAATCTACGCAGAAAACTTTAACAGCGCACATCCATTGACACCCCTTAGCAGAACATTGAAGGAACCATACTACGCTGCTGCTGCTCAGAGTCCAGGTACACCTAAAGTTCAGTACTCAAATAGAACGAGCCGATCAATCACTCGGAACACGCAAGTGAAACAAGATGACCATAGTAACAAACCATGGAACAAACAGTTCAATAGAGACCATAGCCGACCCTATCAAAACAAAACAAGAAATAGCACTGACAATAATACTGAGTATAAGAAAACCAACAAACCTATAATTAAATGTCAATATTGTGGAATGAAAGGCCACACAGCAGACAAATGTTACAAAATCGTGGGATATCCAAAAGAAACTGCAAATGCATCACTCCAAACAAGTGTAAATAATCAGATACGAATAATGTCAGGAGAAAATATAAATGTGTATTGCGTGAAAGGTATGTCACTTTTAACACAAACTCACAAATCAGGATCGCTATTTTTTTGTGAAGGCAAAGCTAATGGAACTGATTGCAAAATATTGAGAGACACAGGATGCAGTACAGTAGGAATAAAAGCATCTTTGATCAATGACGAAGACAAAACTGGAAAAACGGTACAATGCATCACATTCAGTGGCACAGTCGAAACCTTTGAAACAGCTAATGTGTACATAGAAACCCCATACTATACAGGAATAGTGGAATGCTGTATACTTCCCAACCCCGTCGCTGATGTTATTGTTGGCAATATAAAAGGTCTTAAAGACAACCCAACAGATGTAAAAGAATGGTCATTAACCCAAGAAACAGCTTGTCTAGCAGAAACAAGAAAGATGACTAAGACAACAGAGAAGCCAATGACTATTTCTCTAGAACCACAACAATTTGACAGGAACACGTTCATTGAAGAACAGAAAAAGGACCCGACTTTAACATCATATTTCAATATCGCAAACAAAGGGACGAAATCAAAAGTTGAATACATCATTGAAAAAGATATTCTGTTCAGGTTACATAGGAAAAGAAACAAAATAGCTAAACAACTGGTCACGCCGAGTATTTACAGAAACAAAATCCTTGGAATAGAGCACGATTCAATAACTTCTGGACATCTTGGGAGCTCTTCCACATTGAAGAGAATATCCGAGAATTTCACATGGCCTGGAATTACTAAAGACGTCCGAGAATATGTGAAATCGTGTGACACATGCCAAAGAAGAGTCGCAAAAGGCAGAATACCGAGATTGCCATTAGAGACAACCCCAGTTATTGAAAAAGTTTTTCAAAAAGTTGCAATTGACATTATAGGCCCTTTAACAAAGTCAGATAGAAACCATACACACATACTAACACTAGTCGATTACGCAACCAGGTGGCCAGAAGCGATAGCATTGAAATCAACTACATCGGATCACATAGCTGAAGCATTGATGACAATTTTTACTAGAATAGGCATACCAAATGAGATACTGTCGGACAATGGACCCCAATTTACATCACATATGATGCAAGAAACCATGAAACTCATGGGAATCCAACACTCATTCACAACTCCCTACCACCCCCAAGCAAATGGTCTTTGTGAAAGATTTAATGGCACTCTAAAGAATATGTTAAGAAAAGTGTCAGCAGAAAAACCAGATGATTGGGACAGATACTTACCAGCAATCCTATTTGCATATAGAGAAATACCCCAAGAATCTACAGGCTACTCCCCATTTGAGTTGATGTATGGACGATCACCTCGCGGCCCGATCAATATAGTAGCCGACATTTGTAAAGGGAATGAGGAGGACAATAACGAAATTATGTTTGCTTACGAATATGTAAGAAACCTGAAAGACAGAATAGATGACACATGTAAGCTAGCACAGGAATCCGTCACTAAAAAAGCAGAGAAATACAAGAAATACTCCGATAGAAAAAGCAAGTCAAGAAAATTTGAGATTGGTGACAAAGTACTAATACTCTTACCCGATGACTCGAGTAAACTTTTAGCTACATGGAAAGGACCATTCAAAATAACAGCAGTAAAATCTAATGTTAATTACGAGATTAAAATTAACAACACAACAAAGACATTCCATACAAATATGCTAAAAAGATATTTTGATAGAGACACAGTGTCGCAACCTATGTTTACTAATATCGAAGCTTCAAATGCAGGATTGATCATACCGTTGGTCATGGGACACAGACACCCGAGACAGAAAAACAAACAAAAATCGCACAATTGCAACCACCTAAGACAAAAAAAAGAAGTACGCAAAGTACTTGGGCTCCTAAATTTTTACAGGAAATACATTTACAACTTCGCGCACATCGCGACACCGCTAACAAATCTGACAAAGAATGGGTCACCGAACAAAATTGTTTGGACAGAAGCGTGTCAGAATAGCTTTAACCAATTAAAGGCATTACTCTGTTCAGAACCAATTCTTAAATTACCCGACATGTCAAAAGAATTTGTTGTAAGAACTGACGCGTCTGATAAGGGCATCGCAGGTGTACTATTACAGGAGCATGAGGGAACTCTAATGCCTTGCTTATATGCAAGCAGAAAATTATTGGACAGAGAATCACGATACTCTGTAATAGAGCGTGAAGGACTGGCCATCGTCTTTGCTTTAAAGACATTCAGCAGATATCTACTGCTAAAAGAGTTTGTGGTCGAAACGGACCATAAACCACTCACGTACATAAGAAATAACAAAATGAATAATAGTAGAGTACTAAGGTGGAGTCTATTTTTGCAAAATTACACTTTCAGTATCTCTCACATACCAGGCTGTGAAAATATTCACGCCGACCTACTTTCTCGATTAGTATAAACACGTGAGAAGGGTATAACTTAACCTCCCATGCATACCGTTAGTTACCTCGCAAACTATGCCAAATCAGAACGCACAATTTCGATAATTTTATTTGTAAACATGATGACCCAACTTAATGTAACATTGAGTATTGTTTGGATATATATACCATACCCATTCATGATTTGGGAAATTTTCTCTTTACTATTATTGTTATGAATTTTCACTCATTTATGATTAATAATTGAAATGTCAATATTCCATTTACATTTTCATTCATTTCATTCAGTAAATTACCTTCATATCATCGACTTAAATCATGCTTCATTGCCATCACTATTGTTTATCACAATGATTTGTAATCACATTGCCATCATGTTGTTCATCACAATGATTTGTAATCACAATCTTTCATTGTTATTGTCACCCATTCATATACCTACGTTAGTATAAACATTTCCATGTCTAGTTAATAAATAATTTAATTGTAGCACAAATCATAACAATGGATTAATGCTAGAGTATCATGATAGTAAATTTACTTCCGTTTGTAAAATCTATCTTTCCCATAATGGTTAAAGAGTATATTTTAAACGTGGGTGGGGGTGTCACAGTAAAGGTTGTTCACAATTATCTTATTAAATTTTATTTTATTAAGAACTGAATTCATCTCACTCCAGTTATATTTCGGTAGGCTTAGATAAACTTTACCTTCTAAATTTAGATCGTCTTTCCTTTTATAGCCTTCCCTCGAATTAATTTCTAATTAGTGAATACTTTTCGTTCTACATTCTGTCACGTAGCCACTTATTATAAAAGCTGATAGGTCTAACATTTGACACTCACTTTCTCTCCACAATCTATGCCGGACGGCCAGTCGCTCTATTCCTATATATATACTGGAAGATTTTTATCTTTTGGGACTTTGTAGATATTATATCTACACCATTAAGACGCCGGAGCTTTTAACTTTGATTGTATAATCTTCAAGGATCAAACCCAAGCCCGCTGTCAAAGGACTACACAATAACTTCTTACCAATTGCCTGGAAGTGGAATTTTACGAGTCCGATCCTGTTATCAGAGGAATAGATCATCCAAGCCCATCAACTGCCTGGAAACGTAAACTTACGAACCTGACATATTATCATAAGTTACGTAAAATATTCATATTTCTATTTGTAACTGCCACGATCACTGTTTATCTCTTTTAATTAAATTTTATCATTATTTTTATTTCATTGTAAACAAATCGTTGATTGTTTTTCATTTATAGTAACTAGTAAATTCTGGGGCCTCATTCTACATATATCTTTATGCATAGTCGAGTAGCTCTTTACTCACTTGAGACCATGACAATAACTTTTCATATGTCTTGTGATCAGAATGTGTAAAAAGTCAAAACATGATAAAATTTATTTTTTTTTCCCTCTGGATACGCTTTTTTGCTCGCCAGAGAAATATTTCATAAGGGCGTCTGCCATTTTCCCGATAGTTTAGAGCCAGTTGCTAAGTTACCATGCGTCATTACGAGGGAAGTGACGTGACGACTGTTGTAGCGTATTAACTGTACGTCTAAACGGAACTTCTCTCGTCGAACATATTCACGGTGACCCACATCTACCACGTCTAATCTATGTTCGTAAACCTATAACCTGACACTGACATAAAAATGACGTCAAAAGACAAGTATTTGGCTTGAATTGAAAACAAATCGTGAGTTGTATTCAATAGTTCAACCAATGCGATCACTTTTTTCCTTGAGTACTCACTTGGAGCTGCACACACCTTAAAATGACGTCAAAGTACAAGGCCACGGTTCTCGTGTGTCAGCGAAGCCATCGTTTTGTTATAGCCTGATACTGAAATCCAACTGAAATCCAAAAGGACTGGCAGTTTGACGTCATTATTTGGTTACCGCTAGTGAGTTGTCGTTAGTAGAGCTCATGGAAACAAGTTATTTCATTGGGTGAACTATTGAATACAACTCACGATTTGTTTTCTTTGGTGGCAAAAGACTGGCATTTTGACGTCATTTTTTGGTCAGTATCAGGCCATAACTTTCCGAAGGCCACGGTGTCAGGCTATAAGTTAACGATGGCTAAGGTCGGACCGTTTACGAAAAGTCTGTACGTCTAATCGGGCCATAAGGTAATATCATTTTTATGTCTTAATATTCCCATCATTGCCTACCGACTTGTATTCAAATATGATTGTATTGTAACAAAGTTTTATCCATTCTTTTTTTTTTTTATTTGGGACAGGTTCTTCTTCGGTTTACTCGCAAGCATTTTGGTCCCAATCCTTACAGATGTACTCTGAGGTCACAGATGCCGGATGACGTAAGGATGTACCATCATGCTGTCTTCGTGTTGTGTTTTGTGTATGAAAGAAATGATTGGGATTTTGCATTGATAACATGAGCTTTTTGAATAAAATGTAATGTTTTGTCCCGCTAGAAGTGTTGTTTCACATCCGCTCATGTCTTAACATAATAGAGCTTTTATATAGCGCAAAACCACTAAACGTGCTCAAAGCGCTTTACAGGGGGTCCCTACCAACAGCAATACTTAACATGAAGGATGAGACATGACTCCTGTTTGGCGATATTACAATTTTTTAGGACAGAGACAACGCTGTTGACGGCCAGGTCCTCATTTTACACCTGAGTACGGTGAGAGAATGTGAGTAAAGAGCCTTTTCCAAGGACTCAACTATGCGCCGAGCGAGGCTCGAACCCAGGACCTTCCGACCCGAAAGCGAGTGTCATACCACAAGACCACATAGCCGCACATCTTGTTACACGTGTCATGAAAATGTTAATCTATATTGTTATATTCACGGTTGCTAAATGCAAGGTTATAAACATGTTGTTACAAGCCGAAGAAAAGATGTATGATCTGTATAGTACACTAGTGAAAACCCGCTAAATTTCTGAGTAGATTATGAAAAAAATTATTATTTTTAAATTGAGCTTTATATAGCGCAATATCCACTAAATCTGCTCAAAGCGCTTTACAAGCGGTCCCTTGTCAACAGCAACATTTAACATGTAGGACCGGACGTAACGCCTATTAGGCGATATTACAATATTTCGGACAAAGACAACGCTGCTAACGGCCAGTTACTCATTTTACACCTGAGTACGGTGAGAGAATGTGAGTAAAGAGCCTTTTCCAAGGACTCAACTACGCGCCGAGCACGAGGCTCGAACCCAGGACCTTTCGATCGAGTGTCATACCACTAGACCACATAGCCGCACAAGGCTTATTACGTACCAGCATTTAATTCATTTAATAATTATACAGGCGTTATGTTTCATCTTCAGTGTTGCTGTTGGATTGGGACGTCTTGTAAAGCGAGTTCAGTTGTTATCGCGCAATATAAATGCACAATAAAAGCTCAATAATATAAAGTGCTTTGAGTGAGTTTAGTGGAATGACGCCATTTACTCAATTTAGACCAAGATCACTCTTTAACTCACTCAATCCTAACACCGACTACATCCGTAGTTTACCCGGGTTACTTTTACCCCATGCCTATTTATTACATTTTTCTGAGACAAATTATAGGCGTTTTATCAAAACTCATGTTTTTAGTTTTTGTATGTTAAATGATAGTTGAATAAAGCTATCAACGTACATGCTCATTTTAACACATTTTTTTTCCAATATTGAAAAGTAGAAAAAGTCTCTAGGATTGAGTGAGTTAACCACCATGTTTATGAAATAAGACAAAACTATCCAATAAAAAAATGGTAAATTTTGACATGTGACGAAATCATTAATGTCCATTCGACCGTTATGTCGTCGTGTCGGTGTGTGTGTGTGTGTGTGTGTGTGTGTGTGTGTGTGTGTGGGTGGGTGTGTGTGTGTGTGAGTTCGTGTGTGTGTTTGTTGTTTGTTTTTTTTTTTGTTTTGTTTTTTTGTTATTCATTTATAGATTTATTTATTTATTTTCTTTAACCCTGTTAACTGCCGTATACTAGGAAAGGCACGTATTTCAAAATTTGGCCAGAAAACTCGCCCTTCAAATAACAATTAATTTAAATGATCCTCATCTTGGCAAAACCTCTCAAACCTGGGATTTCGCGACGAATTTTTTTTTTTAAT
>NC_088362.1:46301693-46309193 GCF_034508935.2 Berghia stephanieae
ACAATCGATAACAACACTGAGATACGAGTCTACAGTGAATAGATCGTTGTAATTATTATTTGGTCACTAATCAAGGGACTTGATTTGGAAGCAAACGCATTCACTCGATATTAACGCACTCTTACATTTTCATATTATGGTTATTGGTCATGGTCTAAAATATAGTCTTTAACTAGTCCTTTTCATTTTTGGCCATAAAACCCTCTGTTTACAATGGCCGTCAATAAGCATAGGGCTAATTAATCTTGTTTGGAAATGTTTGGACAACTTTTTAATCAATCGATGTTTCAAATAAAAGCCTTCTGCACAAAAGGTTGTTATCAAAATGTATTAGAAAACGGTTGCAATTGTAACGAGAATATTTCAGACGATAGTGATGTAAATATTTTTAAAATTTTGCGGGGGACGGCATGAATCCAATGACAAAATGCCTGAAATCATTTTATTGATATGTTATAGACGGTTGCAGTGATAGAGATTAAAATAATTGATTAAAAAGTGAAAATTAGTTCATAATTTTTAGGGTATGTTAAAAACTTCTTTTACTCCGCCACGGGAGTAAAAGAGTGAATAAATCAGGTATATCTAGACTCTTTGCTAGAAGAAAGAGCAACAAGA
Source organism: Berghia stephanieae (assembly GCF_034508935.2). Classification (NCBI taxonomy): domain Eukaryota; kingdom Metazoa; phylum Mollusca; class Gastropoda; order Nudibranchia; family Aeolidiidae; genus Berghia; species Berghia stephanieae. The sequence goes on from NC_088362.1 coordinate 46,302,312, forward strand.
AGAAAAAAATATTCATTTAATTTATCTCTATATGTTGGTCAGATATCTCTTACTTCAAACATCAATCAATCTAGATGACCCCCAAGTTGTAAAATCTTTGAGAGATCAAAGTACACAAAAATTTAAATTCCATTGATGATTCGGGAGTAATCTGGATTGATTAGTGTTAAAACTAAAGTATTCTGGCCATATATGAAAACAAGATATGTGTATCGAACACTTCCCCTGGAAGTGGATAGAAATGAGATAATGAAAATTAGACTTGGATCGGGCTGGTCAAATTATTCGATTAACGTTTATTTGCCTTCGTATGCGGACGGCAAATAATATTCGGACAGTGACAGGACGTCGTCAATTCGGTGCTGAATCAAGGACGTGTCCTCGTTCATCTCCAAGCACCAATTTTGAAGTCGACGCAGTTCTATTTTGAACAAAGTACTGGTAAAACGTGAAACTATTTATAATTCTAGACTTGATATGTAAGGGAGCGGGTGGGTGGGGTGGGGGAAGAGGGGGGGGGGGTGTGGTAAGGATGGCATTTCACAAATAAAATTTTAAAATACAATTCCTCCCTTTTCAAGTACATAACCTCTTTTGCTCGTGCTTCGGGCAAAGAATATCACCGGCAAAGACTCTTTGTAATCTTTGAACTGGCTTGATATTGCTCGAAGCTTTTGCTTCCCAAAATTATTCGAAAAAAGTATTTGATGTCAGCAAGCGCGGCGTTCAAAACAGTTTGCTCGGGGGATTTCGTTCGAGAAATGTTTGCTAACTGCAACGAATTACAACGGCGCTGTGAGGTTGAAATATTATATTATATGGGTGAGAGTGGGTGTTTGGGATGCCAAGATATGAAGTGAGTAGAAAAGTGCCAGAAGACAATAGAGAATAAAAAATTATTTTTTTTTCGCGGCGGTGGTGGGGTTTGAACCTGCGACCTTATTGGTACGACAACTCCGCCTGGCAGGTGAGAGCGTGGCTCTACCGTGTGAGCTATCCACGAACACAAAATATTCGTTTCTAACCCAAAGTCATTTCTAGATCCCTCTCTCACCCACTTTTGAGATCGCCGATTCGTTCACCACCATCGCGAAGTAATTTTGACCAGCAGTTAAGCTTAATAGCCAATATTCTCATCACAAACATATAACATAGAAACGATTGAGACATTGAGTATGCTCCGGTGTATGGGGTGAATTTTTAATTCAGAAAAGTGAGTGGAGCAGGCACTTATGTTGGTAACACCAAGATATGAAGTGAGTAGAAAAGTGCCAGAAGACAATAGAGAATAAAAATTATTTTTTTTTTCGCGGCGGTGGTGGGGTTTGAACCTGCGACCTTATTGGTACGACAACTCCGCCTGGCAGGTGAGAGCGTGGCTCTACCGTGTGAGCTATCCACGAACACAAAATATTCGTTTCTAACCCAAAGTCATTTCTAGATCCCTCTCTCACCCACTTCTTGAGATCGCCGATTCGTTCACCACCATCGCGAAGTAATTTTGACCAGCAGTTAAGCTTTATATGCCAATATTCTCATCACAAACATATAACATAGAAACGATTGAGACATTGAGTATGCTCCGGTGTATGGGGTGAATTTTTAATTCAGAAAAGTGAGTGGAGCAGGCACTTATGTTGGTAACACCAAGATATGAAGTGAGTAGAAAAGTGCCAGAAGACAATAGAGAATAAAAAATTATTTTTTTTTTCGCGGCGGTGGTGGGGTTTGAACCTGCGACCTTATTGGTACGACAACTCCGCCTGGCAGGTGAGAGCGTGGCTCTACCGTGTGAGCTATCCACGAACACAAAATATTCGTTTCTAACCCAAAGTCATTTCTAGATCCCTCTCTCACCCACTTCTTGAGATCGCCGATTCGTTCACCACCATCGCAAAGTAATTTTGACCAGCAGTTAAGCTTAATAGCCAATATTCTCATCACAAACATATAACATAGAAACGATTGAGACATTGAGTATGCTCCGGTGTATGGGGTGAATTTTTAATTCAGAAAAGTGAGTGGAGCAGGCACTTATGTTGGTAACACCAAGATATGAAGTGAGTAGAAAAGTGCCAGAAGACAATAGAGAATAAAAAATTATTTTTTTTTTCGCGGCGGTGGTGGGGTTTGAACCTGCGACCTTATTGGTACGACAACTCCGCCTGGCAGGTGAGAGCGTGGCTCTACCGTGTGAGCTATCCACGAACACAAAATATTCGTTTCTAACCCAAAGTCATTTCTAGATCCCTCTCTCACCCACTTCTTGAGATCGCCGATTCGTTCACCACCATCGCGAAGTAATTTTGACCAGCAGTTAAGCTTAATAGCCAATATTCTCATCACAAACATATAACATAGAAACGATTGAGACATTGAGTATGCTCCGGTGTATGGGGTGAATTTTTAATTCAGAAAAGTGAGTGGAGCAGGCACTTATGTTGGTAACACCAAGATATGAAGTGAGTAGAAAAGTGCCAGAAGACAATAGAGAATAAAAAATTATTTTTTTTTTTCGCGGCGGTGGTGGGGTTTGAACCTGCGACCTTATTGGTACGACAACTCCGCCTGGCAGGTGAGAGCGTGGCTCTACCGTGTGAGCTATCCACGAACACAAAATATTCGTTTCTAACCCAAAGTCATTTCTAGATCCCTCTCTCACCCACTTCTTGAGATCGCCGATTCGTTCACCACCATCGCGAAGTAATTTTGACCAGCAGTTAAGCTTAATAGCCAATATTCTCATCACAAACATATAACATAGAAACGATTGAGACATTGAGTATGCTCCGGTGTATGGGGTGAATTTTTAATTCAGAAAAGTGAGTGGAGCAGGCACTTATGTTGGTAACACCAAGATATGAAGTGAGTAGAATAGTGCCAGAAGACAATAGAGAATAAAAAATTATTTTTTTTTCGCGGCGGTGGTGGGGTTTGAACCTGCGACCTTATTGGTACGACAACTCCGCCTGGCAGGTGAGAGCGTGGCTCTACCGTGTGAGCTATCCACGAACACAAAATATTCGTTTCTAACCCAAAGTCATTTCTAGATCCCTCTCTCACCCACTTCTTGAGATCGCCGATTCGTTCACCACCATCGCGAAGTAATTTTGACCAGCAGTTAAGCTTAACAGCCAATATTCTCATCACAAACATATAACATAGAAACGATTGAGACATTGAGTATGCTCCGGTGTATGGGGTGAATTTTTAATTCAGAAAAGTGAGTGGAGCAGGCACTTATGTTGGTAACACCAAGATATGAAGTGAGTAGAAAAGTGCCAGAAGACAATAGAGAATAAAAAATTATTTTTTTTTTTCCGCGGCGGTGGTGGGGTTTGAACCTGCGACCTTATTGGTACGACAACTCCGCCTGGCAGGTGAGAGCGTGGCTCTACCGTGTGAGCTATCCACGAACACAAAATATTCGTTTCTAACCCAAAGTCATTTCTAGATCCCTCTCTCACCCACTTCTTGAGATCGCCGATTCGTTCACCACCATCGCGAAGTAATTTTGACCAGCAGTTAAGCTTAATAGCCAATATTCTCATCACAAACATATAACATAGAAACGATTAAGACATTGAGTATGCTCCGGTGTATGGGGTGAATTTTTAATTCAGAAAAGTGAGTGGAGCAGGCACTTATGTTGGTAACACCAAGATATGAAGTGAGTAGAAAAGTGCCAGAAGACAATAGAGAATAAAAAATTTTTTTTTTTTTTTTCGGGAATAATAATTTTTTATTCTCTATTGTCTTCTGGCACTTTTCTACTCACTTCATATCTTGGTGTTACCAACATAAGTGCCTGCTCCACTCACTTTTCTGAATTAAAAATTCACCCCATACACCGGAGCATACTCAATGTCTCAATCGGTTCTATGTTATATGTTTGTGATGAGAATATTGGCTATTAAGCTTAACTGCTGGTCAAAATTACTTCGCGATGGTGGTGAACGAATCGGCGATCTCAAGAAGTGGGTGAGAGAGGGATCTAGAAATGACTTTGGGTTAGAAACGAATATTTGTGTTCGTGGATAGCTCACACGGTAGAGCCACGCTCTCACCTGCCAGGCGGAGTTGTCGTACCAATAAGGTCGCAGGTTCAAACCCCACCACCGCCGCGAAAAAAAAATAATTTTTTATTCTCTATTGTCTTCTGGCACTTTTCTACTCACTTCATATCTTGGTGTTACCAACATAAGTGCCTGCTCCACTCACTTTTCTGTGTTTGGGATGAGGAAGGTCGGTTGTAAGAAGTGGAGAGACGGCAGATAAGTTTTGATTGATTAAATGTAGATGAGATGAGTACGCATAATAATATAGAGGTGTTGGTGGTGAGTGGTCGGCTGAGTTTTCTTTAGATAGATGGATGAAGGGGCGGGTGGGTGGATGGGTGGGTGGGTGTAGGGTAGTGATAGATGGAAAAGATAGAATAAGTGATAAAAAGGTGTATAAATGAAAAGATGGGGGGGGGGGGGGGGTAAGTGTGTATGTGTGTGTGTGTGTGTGTGTGTGTGTGTGTGTGCAACAGAGGGGATAGTGGTGTTAAACTTCTTCTTGGCATGAGGAAAAAAATAAATATTCTACAGATAAAAGTAAAAATTGAATCCCTCTGTGCGTTCGTGTGTGCATGTGTCTACATGAGAGAGAGAGAGAGAGAGAGAGAGAGAGAGAGAGAGAGAGAGAGAGAGAGAGAGCGTGGGCGGGGGTGGGGGGGGGGGGCTGAAGCAATGGGATTTTGAAGGAAGGAGGACTTTGAAGGACTTGAGGGCACACCGTGATTGATGAGTGACTCTTGTGTAAAATATATTACATGTAACATGAAGACTGTAGGCGAGGACTGGAGTCAGCCGGAGGCAGACAGGAAGATAAATAGATTTACAAAGAGAGAGAAAGACAATTAGAAGTGTATAATATATATATATATATATATATATATATATATATATATATATATATATATATATATATATATATATATTTATATTAAAGATAGATAGATAGATAGATAGATAGATAGATAGAAGAATTGGTGGATATATAGATAAATAAAGGACACTCGAAATTTTTTGTTGAGACATATTTTTCGGTACGATCGCACCTCCTCAGCCTATGATGACTCAAGTAGATAAATCCATAGCTTGTGGTTTTACTCCACATAGATAGATAGATAAATAGAATAATAGATAGCTAGACAGTTAGATAGGCAAACTAATATATATATATATATATATATATATATATATATATATATATATATATATATATTGATAGATAGATAGATTGATTGATAGATTGGCAAAACGATAGATAGATATATAGATCTATAAATAGATAGATATATAGATAGATAGATAGAAGATAGATAGATAGATAGATATATAGATAGATAGATAGATAGATAGATAGATGGATAGATAGATAGATAGATAGATAAATAGATAGATAGATAGATAGATAGATAGATAGATAGATAGAGAGATAGATAGATAGAGATTGAGATATATCCATAGGGAATGAGATTAGCGGAAGAGTACCGTCCCTTGATTGGACGTCACTTTACAGAGAGAACGTCAAAATGGTTTTGCGCATGCGTCTCTCTCGTCCTCGCTTTCGGTGAAGTGTCTCATGCCGCTTTCACCGGAAGCGAGGAAGAGAGACGCATTCGCACAACCAAAATGACGTTCTCTCTCTAATAACTTTTCCGCCGGTGACGTCCAATCAAGGGACGCTACTCTGCCGCTAATCTCATTCCCTATAGATAGATAGATAGATAGATGGGTAGATAGATAGAAAGATAGATAGACAGATAGATGGATAGATAGATAGATAGATAGATAGATAGATAGATAGATAGATAGATGATGATAGATAGATAGATAGATAGATAGATAGAAAGATGGCTAGATAGATAGAGATAGTCAGTTGGATAGATATATAGATATATAACTACCTATATATATTATATATATATATATATATATATAATATTATTATATATATATATATATATATATATAGATAGATAGATAAATCGATAGATTGTAAAGATTAAAAGGACAGTTAGTCACTTTTTTTTTATAATGTCAAACATTTATTGACCTGGCTACTATTAAACTGGTGTACTGAGTGCTGGCTGTCGGATCAAAAGTTTAGAGCATTTCATATATTATTATTATGAAAGAAAATCGTTATATAAGGCCTACGGAGCCGGGGTTTATTCCGGTTTCTATAGCGTTAAAAGCATAATAGCTATTGCTTGCTACCCTTTGGATAGGACGCCCTGCTACCCAATCACTGATGAGTGAACAGATAAGCCAGAAAAAAAAAAGAACCCAAACAAACTCGATAACTTCCAGAATCGACAACGGCCCCTTTCCGTGTGAAGCGAATGCTTTACATAAGGAGTCAACAGAACCCCCTCGAAAATAAACGTTACTACCGACGTGCACTTATTTGCAGGTCTGATAACCGAACAACATCATGGGTTTGATTTAACATCATTGTAATGGGCACTATTTTCCTTGGTTTGAGGGTATTTCAATTCCACCAATAATACAATAACTATTAAGGTTGTCAGACTTGTAAATAAACTCACAATGTTTTCTACTATTTAAAAGTACAAAAGGTTGAAGAAAAAATTCCCTCAAACTAAAAGCAAAAACAAATAGAAACAAAAATCAATTCAAAATTAAAAATAAAGGATATAGCCAAGAAACAATTTGAAATTCCAATTAATTTTAAACACTTTTGTATATTCAAGCTCCATTTGAGAGAGCTATATAAATACAATTATTAACAAGTTTATGTATTTTGTTGAATTCCTTTTTGATTTTAACTTTATTCTTCCATCGTTTAAAAATATTTACAAACGGAATT
>NC_088362.1:46314193-46326693 GCF_034508935.2 Berghia stephanieae
TCATATTTTATAACGTCTGCTTTTCAATTTGAAAATAAAATTCTTAGAAAATAAAGTCCCAACAATATTCTATTCAACAAAATATTTTATTAATACAATTGTGTTTTTAATTCCATTTTAGCACCTGACATTATAAAAGATTAAATTGCGGATTTGGGAGAGGGGTGAGAGGAAGGTAGGGAAGGAAGGAGGTTCAGAAATTAGCAGAATCTGAGAATAAAAGGGATAGCTTTTAAACATTAACTCCCGTACTCTGGAAAAACTAGTATTTTAAAATTTATCCAGAAAACTCGTCCTCTAAATCGATCGATATTTGAAGGCTAAGTTTTCTGGTCAAATTTTCAATTACGTGTCTTTCCAGAGTACGGCAGTTAACTGGTTAATATTGGCCTGTCTAAATTAAGTAAGGTCTTTGTAATAACATTACTGTTTCGGGAGTAATAAGGATTAGATTTCAGCAAAGCAACACAGTAATGGAAAATGAACCCCTATCATTATTTCATTATAAATCAAAAATAATTTCCTCTTTTACGGCGAGATAAATAATCTTTTCAAACTATAATTTTACTTAATCTGATACAAACCCACAGGTCCTTGGTTTCATCTAAAAGAGTAGACATTGATGTAAGTTATGTTTCGGAATGAAGTCGGGTCGGCTATGTTTAAGAAATCGGTTGATGAGAGTTAAGTCGAACCCTGCCTGTAACGGGGTTTAATAGGCAGTTTTAAGCCACAGGTGTCAGGCTAACCGATGGATAATGAAACTTAAAATCTAAAAGAATGTTTTGTTTGAGGAATAATGACGCTAATGATGATATCAAGACAGCTTTCTTTATTTTTAGATGCTGCTCTTCATCGATCGGTTATTATCTTGAGCTCAAGGTGTTCTCTCTCTTTCTCTCTATCTATATCTCTCTCGCTATCTTTCTCTCTCTCGCTCTCTCTCTCTCTCTCTCTCTAACTCTCTCTCTGTTTATCTATATATCTATCTCTCTTTCCCCCTCTCTCTCTCTCTCTCTCTCTCTCTCTCTCTCTACCTCTCTATCTCTCTCTATCTCTCTCTATCTATCTCTCTTATCTCCCATCCCTATTTCTCTCTATCTCTCTCTGTCTCTCTCTCTTTACCTCTCTCTCTCTCTCTCTCTCTCTCTCTCTCTCTCTCTTTATCTATTTATCTATCTATCTATCTCCGTCACTTTCTTTCTCGTTAGCTCTACTTTTTATTTATATATATTGTATTGAAACGTACAATACATATGAAAAAAGAACTCCGCACGTAGCCACTAAATTAATCAATACCAAAGTCATGTGTCATCTAGAGCCAAATAATGCGTCGTTTGGTATCTTTAAAGCACGTTTTAATGGCCATAAAAACCTGAAAAATAATTTATATTTAATCATTTTAAGAAACGTGTAGCTATTAAAAGAGACAAAGGTTGACGTAAGTGTACTAGGAGTAGGATGGTACAGGAATTTGAGTTGGTGGACGGACAATGGATAGACGTCATAATACTATAATTATCATCATTATGATAATCCGTCCATAACAGCGATGTCTAGCCTTGAGAGGACCCCACCTAAACTATTTTTTTTTGGTGGTTGAATTAAACTATAAACTGACACAATAACATTACTTCAAGAAACACACGATATCAAGATGACGAAGTAGTACTCGTAAAAATAGCTGACCATGCGTGGCCCATAATAGTAGAGCAGTCAGAACACAGTTTGACGATACAGGAATGTATGTCCTTGATTTGGGCTGTAGAGAATTTCATAATGACAAATCAGTGAGTAGGCACTGGTTTGAGACAAACATCTGAAAAAAGCGTACATGAAACAATGCGAGACAAAGCAAGAAAGAAAAGTACAAGAATAAAATTCCCAAAAAGCATTCTTCCTCGACTGGGGTTCGAACCTCAGACCTCCTGATTACCTGTATTGATCCCGGTTGAGGAAGAATTATTTTTTGGGATGGTTTTGTTCTTTTATTTATCTTTCTTGATTTGTCTGGCACTGTTTCATCCACACATTTTCAATTGTTTGCGGTAGAGAATTGGTTTTGACAGAGACGGTATCAAAAGCGTGTGGCTTGTGGTCTTGTGTGCAGCATATAGTTAAGTCCTTGTAAAATGCTATTTATAATTTACTCCCAACCTCTTACCACACAGGTGTAAAATGAATACCTGGCCGGAATTAGCGTTTTCTCTGTCTGATTTGAACATCGCTTCAAATACACCATGTCAACTCTCGCTTTTTATATGTTGCTGTTTATTGTTGTAATGCGCTTTGAATGATTTAGTCGATAGTGCGCTATATAAAAGGTATCAAGTTATTTATTTGTTATTTCGTTGTATTGCTACTGTTATAATACACTGACATGACAAAATTAATACCCAAATCCACACACACCCAATGTTTTGTGGTCATGTTTAAATGTAAAATAGCAGAAGAACATATTATTATGAATTTGTTAGTCGATTAGTCATTTCATTTGTATTCAAGGTGTTCCTGTCTCTTGTCGTAAAAGGGATTTAAAACATAACAATACATTAAGTCAGACCAATATAAATAAATGACTTAGGATATACTACAGAGACAGTTATGGCATTTTCCGAAATAACCCTTAAAAACTTAAGCATTTGTATAGCCCAATATCCACTAAACGCGCTATACGACGGGCTCCTCGCCTACAGCAACATATGGAGAACGAGATATAACCCCTGTTAGACGACATTGCAATTCTTTCCTGACAAAGACAACGCTGTTAACGGCCGAGTAATCATTCGACACCTGAGTAGGGTGAGAGAATGTGAGTAAAGAGCCTTTTTCCAAGGACTCAACTATGTGCCGCCCAGAGCTAAAAAAATCCTGGATCTTCCAGTTAGGAGGCGAGCGTCATACTACAAGACCACATGACGGCCCACTCGCTTACGGAAAATACCAAGACAATCTTAGAATAAAAGCCAGAACATTCTTTTCACCTGAAAGTGTGACCTACCGCATCAAAACGCTATTATGTCGGGTTTATTAGACGCTGTAAAGTTGATTTACACGCCAAAATAATAGGAGACTTGGTGTAAATGTTTAATGTGTCATTTAATTTCTTAAACTGATATAAAATATTTGCCTTAAATTATACGTTTCTTGATATTTTAACTTTAAAATCCTTTATGGCTGATGGTCTAGGCAATCTGAAGTCGTTGTTACTGATCCATTCCTGCATAACACAGATACGACACATATAAAGCAGGAAAGAACACATCCTTACACGACTTATAGTCCTGTTCTACGTGTACATATTGATAATAATAATAATGTACTTTATTAATCCAAATTTTTGTACAGACGTATAAAGTGCCGACAATGATACATACATAAACATAATATACGTAAATATAATGTGGTAAAGTAAAATTTGGTAATAGGTATATATAGTATAATAATATTGTAGGCTGTAAGAACAATTACATAGTGTAAATTAAGGGACATACAGATTATAAAAGTATAAAGATATAAATATCGAGAAAAGGTATTTTGATGTCAACATATAAGAAAAAAAAAAAGATCAGTAAAAAGCTAAGAATTAGTTACAGTGTAATACTATTGTAAATTGACTGAGAAAAATTACATAGTTTAAAATTACATGGCACGTAATGTAAAATACAAAGGTCAATTGAAAAGTTGTAGTAAGCGATTTTATAAATTGATGTTTAAAAAATTGTGGGTGTGGAGTAATACTTGCCGGTCTGATAACTGAACGCAATTATGGGCTTGATTTAACATTGTTGTAATGGACGATATTTCGCATTGGTTTGGAAGTATTTCCATAACAAGAATGAGCCAATAATGATTTAGTTTATCAGACCTACAAAGAAGTACACGTTGGTCCAGGTGCATTGGGTCACATTCCGACGCCTGGTAACAACGGACAGTTACAGAGGATTGCGCATGTCACAGTTGTAGTAGTAGAGGTGGTAATAGTAGTGGTGATACATGCGCATAATTCCATTACTACTGCGGTATCACTTCCGTATCTTGTAATCCCTTCTTGTTTCGCGTGTAACTATGCATGTTGTCGAGTAATGTCTTGCTGCCCAGTGGCCAGTGCTCGCTGGTCGAGTCAAGACCAGTGAGTGGCTAACACCATTTGACCCTGATTATTAAGTCTGGAGTAGGGAAAAAGTCATGTACGCGCCGATAGTCAATCCATTACTTACGTAACACGCCCTAATAGGCGACTTGTACTGCGTGAACTTGAACTTCGGCTCCATAATATGACCCGCTAATCAAACAAATAAAAGCTTTATAAATTAGATAGTAAATTACAAAGTATCAATGGGATAAAACACGAGTTACCTGTTTTTATTTTTTAAATTTTTTTGTTTGTCTGTTTGTTTTTCTTTTTGTTTTTTTTTTTGTTTTTGTTTTTTAATTTTTGTCAGATTTGCCATTTCTTTCTTTTTCTATTAAAAAAATTATTATGTATTTATTTATATATTAATTCAAACGTTATCACCTGTTTTCACTTCATTAATTTAATCACCATTTTCCCGTCTATTAGTTTATATTTTGATAAAGGAAATATCCCTTATAGAAATGCCTTCTCGGAGAACGGCAGAATGGTGATACTGATGATTTGGTGAAAACATTAAGAGATGACGTCAAGGTACTGACATTGATTTTATCAGAATTGTAAGTCCATTAGAGCCATTAGGCCTATGATGGAGTCGTATCTTATCCCGGTTTCTACTGCGTGAAACGGACAATAACAATCGCTTGCTATCCTTTGGAAAGAAAGATAGTATATCAGTCTATCACAAAGTACTTTCCACGAGATCTAATAAACCCAGCTACCCAGTCACTTCTGCGTGGACAGGAGGATCGGAAAAAAACTCAACTTCCCCCTGAATTGATCTCTTTGCAAGTGGAGTGAGGCTCTAATAAAATAATAAGTGAGCTATAGGGACCCCCAAAAGTAAGTAGTATACTTCGGCACTAACTATGCCATCGGCGGTGCCCATATTTATTGATAGCTCAATTCCTGTAATAGTGTTTTGAGATACTTTACTCATATAGATAGTATGCAGTTGACGTCATTCAGGTCTTTGCTATTGTTTTTTGCCATCCGCGTTTATGAGTAATGCTCACTAAACTGTATTAACCTGACTATAAACGTTCATGTACACACACGGTTTTGTGTGTTGATCCGTTATACTTCCGGATGGCAATGTTATGAGCTTCTTCGCCAAGTGCATACTATCTATAATCTTAAACACAATCAGCCTTTTTCAATAAATCAACAGCGCCATTTTCATTTTAGAAAACATCCTGAATGCTATAACAATATGTTTTGCTCTCTGCCACGTAATAGCTCAAGTTTAAACGATTAAACTGTTTCCGGATGGAACCATGTCCGGTAATTAGTTAAAGAACCAAGAGGAAACCATTTAATCATTTTCTATTATCGAAATGACAAAGAAGTATATTATTATTATTATTGAATGTGTTGTATGTAGCAGTCATGTCTAAGCAACATATTTTATTGAATCATGTTTGTCATATCCCATTGGACTGGTAATGAGTGGACAATAATTTTTAGTCGTAAAATAAATATAAATATCAATAGACAATTTAATTTTTAATGTTTTAGGTATTTCTTTTAAAAAATATTCCATGCATCTAAATAATGCCTAACCAAACCACTTCCTTTGGTATCAAATTAAATGAAATTCTTTGACTTTTTCAGAGTTCCTGATACCATAATTTGTTGGGGGATTCATAGGAATAGGAATCAAGTACAACCCATGATTGAGTCGATTTTCTTCCGACGATGAATACTGAGATTATATTGGAAGCCGTACCATGCGCTATATAAACGCCCGTATTCATTGATCTATTTGTTCATAATAGTTTATTTCAGTTCAAGGCTAGATATGATTTATATAATTAAAGTTTACATAAAACTAGCAATAGCGTGTTTTTGTTTTGTTTTTTTCAAATATTAAAAACCCAACTCCGTCAAAAATAAAGAAGTCGATTACATTGTCAGTAGCATCGATGTTGAATCAATAAGGGAGATCAAACGCCTAAACTCATTTACATATCAAGCACAAAACGATAAAAATTAAATCCAATGAAATAAACGACAAAAAGGAATGTCACAATATCCAGGTATCTATCTAGACTCTTCGCATAATTTGACATTTCATTTCAAAGTTATAAATTTGAAAAACAATAAAATTACACTGTAATATTCAATGACATGTAATCGTCTAGATATAGTGTTTATATTATGGAGACACTATTTCAAAAATGGAAATTGATCTTAAGATGTAAAGCTTTTACAGATATTGAAAAAAAAGAAAAGAAAAAATAATATAAAACAAAACAAGAAGAAACCTTTTATTGATGCTTGGATCGTCCTTCATCTTAATTCTTCTCTTTCGTTTCAGTGGAGTTCATTTATGAACTATTCTCATGAATGTTTATAATAAATATTGAGCTCTTATATAGCGCAATATCCACTAAACGTGCTCAAAGCGCTTTACAGGGGGTCCCTGTCCAACAGTAACATTTAACATTTTGGACAAGACATGGCGCATGTAAGGCAATATTATAATGTTTTCGGACAGAGACAATACTGTTAATGGCCAGGTACTCATTTTCCACCTGAATACGGTGACAGAATGTGAAGAAAAAGCCTTTTTCAAGAACTCAATTATGCGCCGAGCGAGGCTCGAAACTTGGACCTTCCGATCCGAAAGCGAGTGTCATACCACAAGACCACATAGCCGCACACGTCACTTTATACTCAATCATTCTCAGATTCCTGTCACAACAGTCATAGAAATCAAGAGGGTTTTTTAAAAGTTATAATATGGATAAAACAAAGATTGTTTTATGTAGCAACTGTTCTTAATTATAATGAAAGCCCTACCGTGCGCTATATACACGAGCGGATTCACTAAGCTAATGGTTCATAATAGTGCGGCTATTTGGTATTGTGGTATGGCATTCGCTTTCGGATCGGAAGGACCTGGGTGCGAGCTTCGCTCGGCGCATAGTTGAGTCCTTGGAAAAGACTCTTTACTCACATTCTCTCACCGTACTCAGGTGTACGTTAACAGCGTTGTCTCTGTCCGAATATAATGTAATATCGCCTTACAGGCTTCATTTCTCGTCCTACATGTTAAGTGTTGCTGTTGGCCAGGGACCCCTTGTAAAGCGCTTTGAGCACATTTAGTGGATATTGCGCTATATAAAAGCTCAATTTATAAAATCTCATTTTAAAAAAAATTCGTAGTACAACGTTAAAGTTCCCACTGACTAGACCTGATCCAACCCTGTTGAATCAATCAATGACAGAGGGAATTTACAACATTGAGCGATTAATGTTATGTGTTGAAGTAAAATACTCACAACCTCTGCCCGTCAGATAAAACGTATGTGTCACCTTAAGCGTTTATTGTTTATTTGCCATATTTTAGTGAGTACTAGTCACCCGACTGACGGTCTTTAAAAAATAACAAGGAGCCGAGTGACGTCAACTTATTCGTTCTATTGATAGCAGATGTTTTCGTAATGCGCCATGCAAAATTTTAAAGAACAAGACCATTATACAAAAAGAGGGGGATGGGTTGGGGGCGGCGGGCGAAAATATTGCACAATTTAACTCGAGGAACTCTTTTAGAAGTCCCCATTTATATGTATTTTGCTCTTTTTTTTTCATTGGATAAGGTTATGACATTAGTTCAGACAGACAATTTCCACTGTATAACTGAACTTTTGTTGTTGTTGTTGTGTTTTGTTGTCATACTAAATCAATTCAAATGTTATTAATGTTAGAACAAGGTGTATGTGTGTGTATGTTCGGGTATGAGTATAAATATATATGTTTGTGAGTTTGTATGTATATGTGTATGTTTGTTTTTTCAAATGTATTCTCAAAATTTTCAAAGAATGAATGTTTGAATGAAAATTAATATTGCAAAGCGCCGCTGAGCACTTATGTGGAAGTTGAGCGCTATACAGTCTCCGGGATACACTCCAGGCCTTATGGTGTTGAAAGACTATAAATCTATTTACATCTAGAAATGCTTTGGGTACGGTTCGATCAAAAGTGCACAGTCACTGCCAGACACTAAATTTTAACAAATCCCCAGCGGATTCGAACTAGTTCTCTTTGTGATTGTGTTTGTATGTGTGTATGTGTATGTATGTATGTGGGATATGCTCTACCAAACTCGCTACAGGTACCCTCACTAATAAATTAATACCACATACTATATTTATAATTTACGAATTCATAATTTACACCATTCCGTCTAACATCGCCATAAGCGGTCAAGTCAAGTATTTTAGAGCGGGCATTAAGTCATAAGGCAGTCGTAAACGTTACAGGTGGTAAAGGTTATTAACATCCCATCAACGGTATTAACTCGTTACGGGCGAGGTTAAAGCTTACCCAACGCGGTATTATCTAGGGATGAATTAGGTACAAGAAATCGAATATTATGTCAAAGATTGTGAAACTTGGGGATAATTTTAATTATTAACGGTAAAGAATATGTATAATTTCTTACACCGCAATCTCCACCCAGCGTGAACAATAGCGCTTTACAAGATGTATATATATACATATATATACACTGTATATATATATATATATATATATATATATATATAATACATATATATACACTGTATATATATATATATATATATATATATATATATATACATATATACATATATATATATATATATATATATATATATATATATATATATATATATATATATATATATATATATATATATAATTCTTCAAATTGCATAACATTGGTGTTTGTTTTGTTTTTATTTGTTTTTTGTTTGTTGTTTTTTTTTGGGGGTTTTTTTTGCTCCGAAATGTTTAAGGTTTAAAACTTGTTACTTTTTCAGTGCCTCACATTCATTCACGTTGTGAAAAGGTTAATAAATAAATTAGTCCTTGACGAGCCACTTAAGTGGTCAGTGTTAGGTCTAGGTCTGGGTCTATTGCTGGCTTGACTCCTCCTCAGTCTCAGGTATTCAAACGCTGTTGGTTGTCAGTCAGAAGAACGTAATGTCAGGTACTTGAATCGCAAATGTCGGTAGTATGGTTTATACACGGCAATGGGAGAGGTATGGTGAAGTAAGGGATGATGGTGGATTGGGGGAGGGGGGGGGGGAGGGGGGAATAGGGCTTGTTAAGACGAAATTAACATCTGGTCAAGTGTCCACTTATTATTATATCGGTAATGTTAACAGCGACGGCGGCAGGTTTTCGGTCGTACTTTGAAAATTCACGTTTTTAAACTTTTGGCAGAAAAATAATCCAAACTCGTCCTTCAACTTTCAATTTATTAAAATGGCGGGCCTTCATCTTGTCAAATACACAATCAAACCCGAGACTTCCCTGAGACTTTAAAATGGAGTATCAGGTTTTATAGTTTTTGGCAAGATGAGAGCTATTTTAATCGATTGATACTTGAAGGGCGAGTTTTCTGGCCAAAGTTTTTAAAACATTATTTGTTTCAGAGTAGGACAGTTTGGCATGTCTGTCAAATGAGATGGAATAAACTTAAAAACGTAATAGCAGATGATGGAGTGTTGTTGTTGCTTGTGCGTTTTGGAAGTAAAATATAAAGTAGCAAAAGAAAATGGGCAAGCGTAGGCATGTGTTAATTAATTATTATTCATTTTTCATAGGGCATATTTAAGCGTTTATTGCCACATTATAGTCTTTTAAATGTTATAAGGGATTTGACCATCTGACCATCTGGTTAAGAGACAGACATATTATAATTGTATTTTTAACGCATACCAAAGACTTAAACACTGCAATGTTCATTTATATTATTCCTTCCAAAGACTGCTCATTTTTCATCCCAATGTTAATTTAGGTAGTTTAGCCTTGTCGAGGTGGAAAATACCAAGCTGTTGATCGTAAAAAATATGACAGCTTAAAGAAAAATATTTTTTTAAAATATAATGAAACCCTTTTTCTATATGTGGTCTAGTGGTATGACACTCGCTTTCGGATCGGAAGGTCCTGGGTTCAAGCCCGCTCGGCGCATTGTTGAGTCCTTGGAAAAGGCTCTTTACTCACATTCTCTCACCGTACTCAGGCCGTCAACAGCGTTGTCTTTGTCCGAAAATGTGTAATATCGCCTAACAGGCGTCATGTCCCATCCTCAATGTTAACTATTGCTGTTGGCCAGAGACCCCTTGTAAAGCGCTTTGAGCAAGTTTAGTGGATATTGCGCTCACTTTTTTTGTTCTTGCAACACCAAGAAAATGGTACAAGTGAAAACAAAATAAAACGTGTTGTATACCTGCTTCTATTCTTTTTATTGTCTGCCGAAGGAGATTTTGAACTGAAACGTTTGCTACGCATTTTAAAACTAGATATTATCCTCATTTAAAATATTAAAAACAATTTGAGAATAACGCTATTCTCGTTTCTGTTAATTCTTTCATTTTTCATACAGTATCTCCTTTCCCGTCATTATTTTTCTGGTAGAAGTTAATCATTAATTTGGACCTGCTCTCATTAATTTCTTATAATCTTTTAGAATTAATATTCTAGTTGAAATTACATCTCGCTGGATTCCAAACAAAGCTTCTATAACAACACCAAACCAGTGACATGACTTCACCAAACGCAATCGGTCGATGACAACATAGAGACATAGAAAACGGTAGGGGCTGCCTGAATGAAGCCTGTGATCGTGAAAATACTAACGAAACAGTGAAAATGGAGATGCTTCGTATGAGAACAATACAGACTATGAATTGACGTTTCGAGTATAAACCCTTCGTCAGCACAACAATACACAAATTAACGTGGTAAACAAATAAAATATAATGCAAAATAAATTGTATCGTCTGTACTCAATGGTGGTTGCAGTCATACTCCAACCACCATTGAGTACAGACGAATCAAGTTATGTTGCATTTTAGTTTATTTGTTTACCACGTTAATTTGTGTATTGTTGTACTGACGATGGGTTTGTACCGGAAACGTCCATTCGAAGTCTCTCCATTTTCACTCTTTCACTAATATAGAGACATCAGACATTTCTGTTCTCGTGCTTGGAAAAAGAAGACCAGAGGAAAATCTTAATTCGAATCCCATTTTGATTATCATATCGCATAGTATCGTATCGAATCTACAGTTTAAGAGCTTATAATATGCTTTAAAAAATATCAAATACTCTTTGTAACTTTAAAACATCCACCATTATATTACCAACATTCATTGCAAATTTGATCATTTTCGGTACATAATATCACAGATTCAAATCATACCATATTATGTAACATCCCTATCATCATTCGTTTGATATATCAACATTTATACGTTTTAGAGGTTCTTTCTCCAATCGCCTCCCCCCCCCCTCTCTCTCTCTCTCTCTCTCTCTCTCTCTCTCTCTCCCCCCCCCCCCCCCCCCCCCCCCAAACATTCCAAATGTTATAAGATGAGACAGAGCAAAAAAAATGAATAGACATAAACTTTAGATTTACAAACGAATTTTCAGTCACTCTTTAGCACCATTTGCCCAGATGCATCCAACAATGTGGAAACCCTCCCCCCCCCCTCCCCCCCTCCCCCCCCCCCGCCCCCTCTTTCCCCTCCCAACATTTTGCCTTAAGCGCAAACCAATAGTTACCGACATCATTATTGACTTTAAGTCTATACAGTATGGCCTTGAATGATTATCTGAGGTTCTAAAATAGCCGCAGATACGGAGTAGGCTATACTCTATATCGAAAATATGACAGAAATTATAGCTTGTCGAGCTGCGTCTTAGCAGTCAGTAGTACATTTTGTCTTTATCATCAAAATGCTAATCGACTTCAAATTGCCCATCTTCCTACTCCTTCTCATCCTTCCCTATCTTCTTCTTCTTCTTCTTCTTCTTCTTCTTCTTCTTCTGCTTCTGCTTCTGCTTCTGCTTCTTCTTCTTCTTCTTCTTCTTCTTCTTCTTCTTCTTCTTCTCCTTCTCCTTCTCCTTCTTCTTCTTCTTCTTCTTTCTTCTTCTTCTTCTTCTTCTTCTTCTTCTTCTTCTTCTTCTTCTTCTTCTTCTTCTTCTGCTTCTGCTTCTGCTTCTGCTCTTCTTCTTCTTCTTCTTCTTCTTCTTCTTCTTCTTCTTCTTCTTCTTCTCTCTTCTTCTTCTTCTTCTTCTTCTTCTTCTTCTTCTTCTTCTTCTTCTTCTTCTTCTTCTTCTTCTTCTTCTTCTTCTTCTTCTTCTCTTCTTCTTCTTTTCTTCTTCTTCTTCTTCTTCTTCTTCTTCTTCTTTCTTCTTCTTCTTCTTCTTCTTCTTCTTCTTCTTCTTCTTCTCTTCTTCTTCTTCTTCTTCTTCTTCTTCTTCTTCTTCTTCTTCTTCTTCTTCTTCTTCTTCTTCTTCTTCTTCTTCTTCTTCTTCTTCTTCTTCTTCTTCTTCTTCTTCTTCTTCTTCTTCTTCTTCTTC
>NC_088362.1:46331693-46351693 GCF_034508935.2 Berghia stephanieae
GCAGGCACTTATGTTGGTAACAACAAGATATGAAGTGAGTAGATAAGTGCCAAGAGACAATAGAGAATATTTTTTTTTTTTTTTCGCGGCGGTGGTGGGGTTTGAACCTGCGACCTTATTGGTACGACAACTCCGCCTGGCAGGTGAGAGCGTGGCTCTACCGTGTGAGCTATCCACGAACACAAAATATTCGTTTCAAACCCAAAGTCATTTCTAGATCCCTCTCTCACCCACTTCTTGAGATCGCCGATTCGTTCACCACCATCGCGAAGTAATTTTGACCAGCAGTTAAGCTTAATAGCCAATATTCTCATCACAAACATATAACATAGAAACGATTGAGACATTGAGTATGCTCCGGTGTATGGGGTGAATTTTTAATTCAGAAAAGTGAGTGGAGCAGGCACTTATGTTGGTAACAACAAGATATGAAGTGAGTAGAAAAGTGCCAGAAGACAATAGAGAATAAAAATTCACCCCATACATGTTGGATGAGCGAAGGTCGAATCTTCGCGAAGGAACGATGCGATAGTAAAGTGGAATACACCAATAAATAGATAGATGGATAGGCAGATAGATAGGTAGATGGTCAGAAAAGAGGGGAGAGAAGGGAGAGAGAGAGAGAGAGAGAGGAGAGAGAGAGAGAGAGAGAGAGAGAGAGAGAGAGAGAGAGAGAGAGAGAGAGAGAAATTAATAAAAGAAAAAAAAAATTAAAATAAAAATTTTAAAAAAATTTTAAAAAAATAAAAAAAAAGGGGCGGGGGGGGGGGGTTGGTTTGAGGCGGACTGGTAGAGAGGGGGAATCAGAGAGAGAGAGAGAGGGGGGGAGGGAGAAAGAGGGAGGGGGGGGACAAAGAAAGAAAGAAAAGAGAGAGAGAGAGAGAGAGAGAGAGAGAGAGAGAGAGAGAGAGAGAGAGAGAGAGGAGAAAGGGTGGAGGGGAGGTGAGAGAGGGCGAGTAAACAGCCGAGTGATAGCTGGGTCTATATGTATATTAATGGATGAAAAAGTGGATGATTGGACACAATGAGAGAGCTAGGAAGGTAGATGACTATGAATCGGTGGATAATCAGTAGATAGATAGCTAGCTAGCTAGCTAGCTAGATAGATAGATAGATAGATAGATAGATAGATAGATAGATAGATAGATAGATAGATAGATAGAAAGATAGATAGGTAGGTAGGTAGAGTTGTACTTTTAGTAGTATGAACAGTAGTAGTAGTAGTCGTAGTAGTAGTAGTGGTAGTAGTAGTAGTAGTAGTAGTAGTAGTAGTAGTAGTAGTAGTAGTAGTAGTAGTAGTAGCAGAGTAGTAGTAGTAGTAGTAGTAGTAGTAGCAGTAGTAGTAATAGTAGTAGTAGTAGTAGTAGTAGTAGTAGTAGTAGTAGTAGTAGTAGAAGTAGTAGTAGTAGTAGTAGTAGTAGTAGTAGAAGTAGTAGAAGTAGTAGTAGTAGCAGCAGCAGTAGCTGTAGTGGCAGAAGTGAGAGCAGCAGTGGTGATGAATATGGGTGACGTTGACATCTAGTGGTGGTCAATCCTGGTGTTGAGTCCGCGTGGAGTCAGCGTTCCCAACAACTTGATCAGGTGAGTTTCCCTACGTCGACGGGCGGAAGTGTCCGAATGGCAAAAACTGAGCACACACACACACGCACACACTGTACATCGCAGTGGTCTGGCAGATTGAAGTGTCTGGCCACTGCTGTGTCTGCACAGTTCGATATGTCACGCAAGTGCTGCACGAATCTGTCACCCAGCCTCTTTCCGGTCTCACCAACGTAAGCAATCCCACACAGGGAGCACGTAATCGCATAGACTAGATTACGGTCAGTGCAAGTAAACGGCCGCCTGATGTCCCAAATCTTGTCTGGAAAGCTCACTCTGTCATACTCCCACAGGTGCCCACAAGTCTTGCATCGGGGTCGCATACACGATCTGGCTTTAGGTCCATCCCTAGGTATGGGTTCCAGGCGGCTTCTGACAAGGAGATCCCTCAGGTTACGATCCCGTCGATATGCTACCAACGGGGGTTCTGAGAAAACTCTGTGGGTGTCTTCGCCCGCCTGGAGGATCCCATAGTTCTGCAATAGGATGTTCCTCACTTGATCGGCATGGGGGTGATGCGTGAGGACTAAAATGGGACGCTGTGTCTCCTGCTTCCTGGCATTGCGAGGCCTCATTGCTGCTTCTCTCGACACGAGGCTGGCTTTCCGGACAGCCTTAAGCAAAACCCTTTCGGGATATTCCCGTGCCCTAAAAAAAATCGAGCATGCGATCACGTTGAAGCGCAAATTCATCATCTTCCAGACAGAGTCTCCGCAAGCGGAGTATCTGACTGAATGGGATGGAGTCTTTGCACTTCACCGGATGGGATGACCGATAGAGCAGGTAGCTGTGACTGTCCGTTTCCTTGTAGTGTACAGTGGTCCGTACTCCCGTGCTGGTCAATACAGCCTTGATGTCCAAAAAGTTCACCTCAGAGGTTGAAATCTCATAAGTGTACTCTATGGACGGGTGGAAGGAGTCCATCGCTAGGATGAACCCCTTCAACTGGCTGTGGGTCAATGACGTAATGCCGAAACAGTCGTCAATGTACCTTTTGAACAGCTCGGGGCAGGTCCACTGTACTGATGGAAGAAGGTTTCCTCAAGGTAGCCCATGAAGAGGTTAGCATATGAGGGACCCATCTTGGTGCCCATCGCAACACCTGAGATCTGATGGAAAAATACATCATTGAACTCAAAAGTGTTGAGTGTGAGCACAAGTTCGGTGAGCCTCACAATGCTGTTGCTGGAAATCCCTGGTAATGGATGGCGGTCGACGAAATGCCTGATGGCACGCAGTCCGTCAGGATGCGGTATGGATGTGTACAGTGCCTTCACATCCATGGTGAAAATTAGCCGTGGACGTTCATCCTGGAATCGAATTTCGTCAATGACACCAAGAGCATGGTTAGTGTCCTTGATATACGATGGCAGGGTGGGAACTATACGTTGAAATACCGCATCGAGGAACTGCGATACCTTTTCAGTGGGGCACGAGATAGCCGACACAATCGGCCTTCCAGGTGGAGTGTCAGACAATTCCCGGATCTTGTGTATCTTAGGGAGCATGTAAAAACATGGATTACCTAGGTCGCTGGGGTCGTGTTTAAGGACCTCTGCTCTACTAGGTAATTCTCCCTGCGATATCAAAGACTGGATTGTCTGGTGGACTCTGGTGTTGTTAGCAAGTGTTGGGTCCGAAGTCACTTTCTCATAAAATATCTGGTCACTCAATTGCCTGTGGCCCTCAGCTCTATAGAGCTCAGCGTCCCAAACAACTACGGCCCCTCCTTTATCAGCCGCTTTGATCACTATATCACGGCTAATTTTCACCATGGATGTGAAGGCACTGTACACATCCATACCGCATCCTGACGGACTGCGTGCCATCAGGCATTTCGTCGACCGCCATCCATTACCAGGGATTTCCAGCAACAGCATTGTGAGGCTCACCGAACTTGTGCTCACACTCAACACTTTTGAGTTCAATGATGTATTTTTCCATCAGATCTCAGGTGTTGCGATGGGCACCAAGATGGGTCCCTCATATGCTAACCTCTTCATGGGCTACCTTGAGGAAACCTTCTTCCATCAGTACAGTGGACCTGCCCCCGAGCTGTTCAAAAGGTACATTGACGACTGTTTCGGCATTACGTCATTGACCCACAGCCAGTTGAAGGGGTTCATCCTAGCGATGGACTCCTTCCACCCGTCCATAGAGTACACTTATGAGATTTCAACCTCTGAGGTGAACTTTTTGGACATCAAGGCTGTATTGACCAGCACGGGAGTACGGACCACTGTACACTACAAGGAAACGGACAGTCACAGCTACCTGCTCTATCGGTCATCCCATCCGGTGAAGTGCAAAGACTCCATCCCATTCAGTCAGATACTCCGCTTGCGGAGACTCTGTCTGGAAGATGATGAATTTGCGCTTCAACGTGATCGCATGCTCGATTTTTTTAGGGCACGGGAATATCCCGAAAGGGTTTTGCTTAAGGCTGTCCGGAAAGCCAGCCTCGTGTCGAGAGAAGCAGCAATGAGGCCTCGCAATGCCAGGAAGCAGGAGACACAGCGTCCCATTTTAGTCCTCACGCATCACCCCCATGCCGATCAAGTGAGGAACATCCTATTGCAGAACTATGGGATCCTCCAGGCGGGCGAAGACACCCACAGAGTTTTCTCAGAACCCCGTTGGTAGCATATCGACGGGATCGTAACCTGAGGGATCTCCTTGTCAGAAGCCGCCTGGAACCCATACCTAGGGATGGACCTAAAGCCAGATCGTGTATGCGACCCCGATGCAAGACTTGTGGGCACCTGTGGGAGTATGACAGAGTGAGCTTTCCAGACAAGATTTGGGACATCAGGCGGCCGTTTACTTGCACTGACCGTAATCTAGTCTATGCGATTACGTGCTCCCTGTGTGGGATTGCTTACGTTGGTGAGACCGGAAAGAGGCTGGGTGACAGATTCGTGCAGCACTTGCGTGACATATCGAACTGTGCAGACACAGCAGTGGCCAGACACTTCAATCTGCCAGACCACTGCGATGTACAGTGTGTGCGTGTGTGTGTGCTCAGTTTTTGCCATTCGGACACTTCCGCCCGTCGACGTAGGGAAACTCACCTGATCAAGTTGTTGGGAACGCTGACTCCACGCGGACTCAACACCAGGATTGACCACCACTAGATGTCAACGTCACCCATATTCATCACCACTGCTGCTCTCACTTCTGCCACTACAGCTACTGCTGCTGCTACTACTACTACTTCTACTACTTCTACTACTACTACTACTACTACTACTACTACTACTACTACTTCTACTACTACTACTACTACTACTACTACTACTACTACTACTATTACTACTACTGCTACTACTACTACTACTACTACTACTGCTACTACTACTACTACTACTACTACTACTACTACTACTACTACTACTACTACTACTACTACTACTACTACAACCACTACTACTACTACGACTACTACTACTACTGTTCATACTACTAAAAGTACAACTCTACCTACCTACCTATCTATCTATCTATCTATCTATCTATCTATCTATCTATCTATCTATCTATCTATCTATCTATCTATCTAGCTAGCTAGCTAGCTAGCTATCTATCTACTGATTATCCACCGATTCATAGTCATCTACCTTCCTAGCTCTCTCTCATTGTGTCCAATCATCCACTTTTTCATCCATTAATATACATATAGACCCAGCTATCACTCGGCTGTTTACTCGCCCTCTCTCACCTCCCCTCCACCCTTTCTCTCTCTCTCTCTCTCTCTCTCTCTCTCTCTCTCTCTCTCTCTCTTTCTTTCTTTCTTTCTGTCTTTCTTTGTCCCCCCCTCCCTCTTTCTCCCTCCCCCCCTCTCTCTCTCTCTCTGATTCCCCCTCTCTACCGGTCCGCCTCAAACCAACCCCCCCCCCGCCCCTTTTTTTTTTTATATTTTTTTTTTATTTATTTTTTTAATTTTTATTTTAATTTTTTTTTCTTTTATTAATTTCTCTCTCTCTCTCTCTCTCTCTCTCTCCTCTCTCTCTCTCTCTCTCTCTCTCTCTCTCTCTCTCTCCCTTCTCTCCCCTCTTTTCTGACCATGTACCTATCTATCTGCCTATCCATCTATCTATTTATTGGTGTATTCCACTTTACTATCGCATCGTTCCTTCGCGAAGATTCGACCTTCGCTCATCCAACAAACCCCCCCCCCCCCCCCCCACCTCCGCCGTGACCCTTTCACCTCGCCCCCTCCACCCCCCCCCCCTACTGTTCCACTACAGCGTTCTACTATTACTACTACTACTACTACTACTACTACTACTACTACTACTACTACTACTACTACTACTACTACTACTACTACTACTACTACTACTACTACTACTACTACTACTACTACTACTACTACTACTACTACTACTACTACTACTACTACTACTACTACTACTACTACTACTACTACTACTACTACTACTACCAATATGTCTTTTATCTTCCATTATAGTCTGGAAAGTTCTGTTCCCTGACGCTGACCTTTGCTTATCAATTAGATCACCCCCCCTGGGGCACCCTATCCTCTACCCACGCCACGCTAACATTTCATTCAATCTGCAACCACCATTGAGTACAGACGATACAAGTTATTTTTCATTATATTTTATTTGTTTTCCACGTTTATTTGTGTATTGTTGTGCTGACGAAGGGTTTGTACCCGAAACGTCCATTGTCTGTTTTGTTCCCATACGAAGCCTTTCCATTTTCACTCTTTCGTTAGTATTTTACGATCACCGGCTTCAGGCAGCCCTTACCGTTTTCTAACAATCAATCTTGGCATTTTTTCATATAACCCAATACCCATCAAAAGTGCTCAAAGCGCTTTACAAAGGGTCCTAGGCCGACAGCAACACTTAAGTAGGACGAGACATGACTCCTGTTAGGCGGTTAGGCGATATTTCACTGTTTTTCCAACAGACATGGCGCTCTTAACGACCAGGTACTCTTGTTACACCCGAGTAGGACGAGAGAATTCGAGTAAAGAGCCTTTTCCAAGGACTTAACTAAGCGCCGTTCAGAGCGGAGTCGAACCCTCTACCTCCCGATCCGAGTGTCATACCTCAAGACTACAGAGCCGCACTATACAATCTATTATAATGACCCAAATTTCTAAAAAGTCTCATAGATATCAATAGTATAGATTTTTATTGAAGAGAAAGGTTGGGGGCAACATATTGGTAAGTCTAATAACTGAATGTAACAGGGTGGAGAAGTCGTAACGTCACACTTTATCTTTTTCCGTTTCCAAACTCCTTGGAAGTGTGTATATAACCCGTCCTTCGGGGGGCGAATAATGAATAGCTTTCATATTAAATCATAAGGAGGCATAAACTATATATTTAGTATCAGGATGTATCGGCAGATTCAGAGGATTATCGGACGTAAAAGAGAAAGGATGGGTGATCTTTATTGGCGACACAGCATATTATATTTAGACTAGAAATTACGATGTGATCACTCTGAAACCAGAAGATCTTTTACACAAGGTATGGATTACGTTCTCTGTAAAAGTGCTTTTACTCTTCCAATGTGATTGGAACAAAACATTTGACATTAAAATCGCTGTAATAAATAATACTTTGCGTTGGTTTGAATAATAAATAAGCCTTTTAGGTAATGAGAACTGCAAATATGTACACTTTGTTTTGTGTCTTCTTAATTAGATACCTACCTAAAGTGAGAATATTCTTGCCAAAAATAAAACTAATGTCTTTTGTCAGCAGATGATTCCCTTTTTATCGTTCGAGCCCACGGAGGATTGGTTTTAAAGGGGGTAATCGTGCTGTCTCTGAATTCAAAGCTCGTATAGAAGGAACGATATTGACACCATTCAGCCCTTTGATATTGTTATTTATTATTAGTTCTCACTAGATTCTGTCAATCAGACGACTATGAACGAGGTTTAAGGTTACACACAATTTTGTTTGTTGATACGTTTTATGCGGCTGGCGGAAGTTGTGGATATTTTAACTAAATTCATAACATCAATGCCTGCCATTTATGACACCAAGAAATTCCACACAGAGATGAATTATTTTGTTCTGATATTTTTTTTGGAGAATGCCTACTTGAAGCAATATTGCCAAACTCTGAGAGAGAAGAAAATACACATTGCAAACATTTTTTCCTTCAAATATCAATTTAATAACCATATATTCGCCCGATATTTGAATGACGATCTGGCTAAATTGCTTATAATGCACACACCATAAATATGATTTTTTTTGTAATATGATATAATACCGAAAATAATATTCATTTAATATGAATTTCATTCCATCGGGCAGTGGACCATATTATATCACATTTTAACTCACTCAACCCTAACACCGACTATATCCATAGTTTACCCGGATTACTTTTACCCCTTGCCTATTTATTACATCTTTCTGAAACAAATTATAGGCGTAGTATCAAAGCTAATGTTTTTTAGTTTCTGCATGTTAATTGTAGTTAAATAAAACTATCTATATACATGCTCATTTTAAATACATTTTCCAACTTTGGAAAGTAGCAAAAATCTCTAGGATTGAGTGAGTTAACCATAATCAATATCATCATCATCATTATCACCATCATCATCGTCACACCCTCATCATCATCATTATCATCATCATCATCATCATCATCATCATCATCATCATCATCATCATCATCATCATCATCATCCATCTCCTCCTCCTACTCCTCCAGCTCCTCGTCCTCCTCCTACCCCTCCTCCTCCTCCTCCTCCTCCTACTACTACTACTACTACTACTACTACTACTACTACTACTACTACTACTACTACTACTACTACTACTACTAATACTCCTCCTCCTCCTCCTCCTCCTCATCATCATCATCATCATCATCATCATCATCATCATCAACATCATTACTATCATTATCATCATCATCATCATCATCACTATCCTAAACCTTTTAATCTCACTTTTATTTCACATACATAAAACTTTTTTACTTTCTGATCTCTCAATCGCAACCAACCAAATAAATTCTTGCCCTAATTTCAAATCTTGTTGCCTACAATAAACGTAGTATATAAAACAGACCCAGTTTTATTAGACACAAGAAAACACTTCTAAACACAGAAAACACATTTTATTCATTTTGGCTGGAAAACCTTTATCTACTTCATGATTCAAAAGATTAAGATAACTCTTCTCCTCACAAAGTCCTTAACATAAAATATCAAATTTGATCACTATATAAAAGAACTTTTATATAGCGCGATATCAACTACACTAGCTGAAAGCGCTTTACAAGGGCTCCCTCCCTGATCAACAGAAAGACTTAACACACAGGACGCGACGATATTACAATTTCTTTCCGACAGAGACAACGCTGTTAACAGCAAGGCACTCATTTTACGACTGAATACGGTGAGAGGATGTGAGTAAAGAGCCTTTTCCAAGGACTCAACTATGCGCCGAGCGAGGCTCGAACCCAGTAACTTCCGATCCCAAAGCGAGTGTCATACTCACAAGCCCACGACATAGGATACTTATTTGTACAATTTGTTATTGGCTCATTGTCATGGAAGTACTCTCAGACCAAGGCAAAATATTGTCCATAACAGCAGTGTTCAAACAAGGCCGTAGATACGTTCGATTATCAGACCTGCAATTATGTGCACGTGGATTGCAACCATTAAATAGGACACAATTCTATTATAAAATACTTTCAGTCAGATCTAACTAAGATTCAATTAGACTCAAACATATTTTATACCATGAATTTAGTCTTTTACCATCTGGGAAAAGGTTTTGTCAGATTAAATGTAGAACTAACAAGTATAAATCAACGTTCGTTCCATCAGCAATAAAAATTTTGAATATTTCATATGGTACAGAAAAACCAAGGATTGATTCGTTGACTGATTAACTGATTAATTTATTTAATGTTAGATTAACTGACCAATTCATAATGATGATAATTTTTGGTGTCGAATTGCCACAATTGTAACAAATTGAAAACGAAATGAATATGTTTATGTTGTGTATATCGCACGTGTGAAATAAATAGAGGAAGAGAGAGAGAGAGAGAGAGAGAGAGAGAGAGAGAGAGAGAGAGAGAGAGAATGAGAGAGAGAGAGAGAAAATAAGTAGGAGTGAAATATCTGTTCAATGTTATAGTTATCATTTAACGTTATAACAAGTGTAACTAAATGACAAATTGCCATATTTATGGACAATAAAGATCTATTAGTATTATTATAATTATTGCCGGATGTTCAGAGAGACCTTTAACCCTCTCCTTACCAACGATAGGAAAATCGTCACATTCGTTCCGATACAACCAACCTTTTTCTTAATCAAATTTCTTTTGTACATCATGAAATTTAAAGGAAATGAACAGTGTGTTGTTGAATATGTTTTGCTACAGAAATTATGTATCGCCAGAATTTTACTACATTTATGTCTGAGTGATAAAAAAATCTATTTTGTGTTAGTTGGGTGTGAAGTTTTGGGGAAAATCTGGAGAATGGCTGGTAAGGAGAGATTTAAAAAACGAATTTCCTTTTAGTTGTTGTTTAATTGCGGCTATTTGGTCTTGTGGTTTGACACTCGCTTCCGGATATCGGTTCGAGCCTCGCTAGCACATACTTGAGTCCTTGGAAAAGACTCTTCTCCCACATTACCGCACCGTACTCAGGTGTAAAATGAGTAGGCTACCTGGCAGTTAGCAGCGTTGTCTCTGTCCGAAAAAAAAATTGCAATATCGCTTATCAGGCGTCATGTCTCGTTCTACATGTTAAATGTACCCTTGTCAATCAAGCGCTTTGAGTATATTTAGTGAATATTGCGCAATATAAAAGCTCGAACTATTATCCTCATCTCATAAATATCATTACATGTAATAAAAATCTTCACCTCATGTGTTCTTAGCAACGACCTAGGGGAATAAAACAAGAATATAATAACAGAATGTAAAAAAAAATAATTAAAAATTTAGCGTTAAATAGCGCAATATCCACTAAATGTGCTCAAAGCGCTTTACAAGGAGTCCCTGATCAACAGCAACATTTAACATAGGACGGGACATAACACTTGTTAGGCGATATTACAATTTTTCGGACAAAGACAACGATGTTAACGGCCAGGTACTCATTTTACACCTGCGTACGGTGAGAGAATGTGAGTAAAGAGCCTTTTCCAAGGACTCAACTATGCGCCGAACGCGAGGCTCGAACCCACGACCTTCCGATCCGAAAGCGAGTGTCATACCACTAGACCACATAGCCGCACGTGGATTGCATAATTAATTAAATAATACGTCGAAGAGTTGTATAAAAATGATTCAAGAGCTGGTGTCTGCGATGAGAACGCTTTTACCTAGCGGTGCCTGTTTCATATTAAATGTCTTTTATGGCACCCTACACGATCCAGATGCCTACTCAATCTTTAACAAAAAGCAATATAAAACTCAAAATTTGGCAATCTGCACCACAGCCCAAAGGCATATGCAATCCCTTTCGTGAGATGAATGAACAAAGCAGGACTTCACAACGAGGAACAGAAAAAAAATGAAATGTCGACAAATTGTTCTTCTTGTTTATCAGGCTGAAAGTCGAGGCCGACTACGTCTGACAAAAAGAAAAACAACTATTTTTTAAAAAAAATTATTCACGAAAAATATAATTTTCTTCAAATTTCAATAAATGCCAATCGATTAAAATGGCCTTCAACTTGACAACAGGTCACAAACGTCAGACGTCCTTGACTTGAAATATTCCAGCAAGTTTGGAGTCGTTTACTATCTATCAATTTGATACCGAAATGTTTTTCTTGCCAAAATGAAAAAAAGTCTGTGTTTTGACTGAGCACGACAAAATGTCGCGTTGACTTTCAAGTTGACATTTTTTAATTTCAATTTTATTAAAGAAGAATATTCAAAGGTTGAGTAAAAATCAACCTATTAAAGGTGAGTTGAAGTGTAACATTCGTTAACCGTGCGGCTTTTATGTGGTCTTGTGGTATGACACTCGCGTTCGGATCGGAAGTCCCTGGTTTTTGAGCCTCGCTAAGCGCGTAGTGGAGACCCTGGAAAAGGCTCTTTATTCACATTATCTCACTGTACTCAGGTGTAAAAATGAGTACTTGGGCGTTAACAGCGTTGTCTCTGTCGGGAAAGATTGTGATATCACCTAAAATGAGTAATGTCTAGTTCTACATGTTTCTGTTAGTCAGGAACCCTTTGTAAAGCGCTTTGATAGTGACTATTGCGCTATATAAAAGCTCACATTTGTTGGGGGATAAGGGAGGGGGGGGGGGTTACGACTACTACAATTATTACAACTACTAATACTAATACTACTACTACTACTACTACTACTACTACTACTACTACTACTACTACTACTACTACTATTACTACTACGATTACTACATACTACTACTACTACTACTACTACTACTACTACTACTACTACTACTACTACTACTACTACTACTACTACTACTACTACTACTACTACTACTACTACTACTACTACTCTACTACTACCCACTACTACTCTCTACTACTACTACTACTACTACTACTACTACTACTACTACTACTACTACTACTACTACTACTACCACTACTACTACTACTACTACCACCACCATCACGACCACCACTAAAATAAAAGCAACAAGGACAACAATACCATAGAAAAAGCACACCACATCCAAGTCACTTACCAAGTAGAATGAACCAATCATTATTGTCAGTTGTCAACATCATCTAAATTTTTATTCTTACAGTTCTCTCTCTTTATGATGGTAATAGACTCAATTTTAAAGAATCTTTTATTCTCATTGTTTTCTGTCATACTTTAACAAAACGCATTTTATCACTGTGTCCAGAAAAAAATAAACAGCAAAAGATATTAATTAATTTTTTAAAATCCTAACTAGTCAAAAAGTTTTAAGCCTAAGCATGAGAATGATTTAAATCTTATATTTGAAATATTTTGACAAGTTGAAAATTGTTTTCATCAAACGATATTTGAAGTAAAATATTCCTGGCCAAAATGCGTTTTGTTAGAGTACGGTAGACTAGTCAAACAGAAGTATGTACAACATTTTCTTTAGAATCTTTGCAATTCTATATTCTAGATAGTTGTTTTAGTATTATTGTTTTGTAAACTAGAGAAAGGAATTTAATCCTTAGAATTTAGGACCAATAACATTTTTTGTGAAATTATGTCTGGATGAATCGGGTATTTTCTTCTTCTTTTTCTTCTTCTTCTTCTCCTTCTTCTTCTTCTTCTTCTTCTTCTTCTTCTTCTTCTTCTTCTTCTTCTTCTTCTTCTTCTTCTTCTTCTTCTTCGTTCCCCGTCATATTATCATCGTTTGAATCAGGATCAGAACATCGAATTTTACAGTCTCACTATCGACATTTGAGCTACATAGGCGCTGTGGTCAAGTGGTAAAACTTCGACTTGTCACTTGGAAGTCCAGGTTTCAAATTCCGCTTCTAAGCCACGAAAGTGTTCTTGTATACGGGTCTTTTCTTAGATTTTCCAGTCCCACTTATGTGTAATGTGCACAACCTCAATCCAAAACAAATAAAAAAAAAGCAAAGCAAGAAAAACATTTCTTACACCGCTAGGTGTTATCTCTGCATTTTCAGTGTTTCAGTTTTTGTGGGCTTATTGAAACGAACGTTCAGCACATTCGCTAGTTTGCTCATTAAAAAAAGCTTAAGATCTATTCTGTTTTATTTTAAAGATAGGCTTGGGGGCAAAATTGTTCTGTGCAGCCCAGATTAAATTTTCGCCAACGAGCAGAGCATTACTGTCAAATCTAAATATTATAAACTAAGTTTTACACACTGATATATGAATAGCTTTCAAACCTTTTTTTAAAAATTAAGGATAATTCTATCACTCGTCGACTCAAATGATTACATCGAAAATATGCCAGAGCTTAATGATCGGTCCTTCGATTTTTTAACTAATATATGGTAGCGTCTGCGTGCTTTCTCTCCCATGAACGAACTTAAAACCTGTAACCAGGTTTGCTGGGGCATTTTGATCGGTCATTTGACGTTGGGAATCGCTATTTGGCCGCCTTGTTACCAGATTCCTTTGCGCGCTCCTTTAGACGTTATTATGGGACAGATTTTGATCGTTGATGACTCAAATAATTAGATAGATGAGTGCCTGTAATATAATAACCTTTATTTCTCCAACAAATTATCGGGCTCTCCACTAGTTTAAAAAAATAGAATTAAAGAATTGTCATACACTAGACTAAGAAAATCAACTTTCATTCTACTGGTCATTTTGAATAATTCAATTTTCAGCGTATAGTGTATTCCGACATAATAGAATGATAACAGCAAAATGAAAGAACTATCCTCATTTTAGATTCAGAAGAAATATTCTTTCAGGGTCTCTCTAAGGAAAACAATGAGATTATCCAGGCGTCACTCGCAATTCAGCGCGGCATAGTAAACAAGAGAGGCTAAATTTATTACTTATTTTATAATTAGAGAAAAAAACTCAGGTTTGAGTGCTCCTGACAATTTTCTGTCGATATATGGAATGAAAGTTTTCTGCACACACTATCAAAATAAAATTTGTCAGAGCCGATGGATTTATCTGCTGGTTCATTTTGCCAGTCATAGGGATAATCAGTTTTCATCGCGTCCTGCATATATTGCCGCCATATATAATGAGAATTCTTGACCATTTACTGTTGGGTGGGCGACAGTCCGACGTGAAAATAAT
Source organism: Berghia stephanieae (assembly GCF_034508935.2). Taxonomy (NCBI): domain Eukaryota; kingdom Metazoa; phylum Mollusca; class Gastropoda; order Nudibranchia; family Aeolidiidae; genus Berghia; species Berghia stephanieae. The sequence goes on from NC_088362.1 coordinate 46,346,041, forward strand.
AAAAAATAAAAACAAAAAATACAAAAACTACAACGAGAACCAGATTTAAATACTATCTTTTAAACATACACATACAAATTCAAATTAGAGGCCGTAAGAATATTCTATTTCAATTTATAATATATATATATATATATATATATATATATATATATATATATATATATAACATATAAAATGTCGCCATTAATTCTTAATCCTAAATTTATATATTTTTACACACATACATATAAACTGAAACTAGGGGTCATAAGGGTAACATATTTCACTTTGTCAAAAAAAAAAAATATATATATACATATATATATATATATATATATATATATATATATATATGTATGTATGTATGTATGTATGTATATATATATATATATATACATACATACATACATATATACATATATATATATATATATATGTATGTATGTATATATATATATATATATATATATATATATATATATATATATATATATATAGGCATGAGTGTATTTATTGTCGCCATTGGAATTTAGCTTTGTATTTATGTATTTTTATGCATGCCACATACGAATTTCCATTTTTGGATGAATAAAGCTTTTATTATCATTAATTATAAATTAATTAATTTTGAGTCGAAGCTAATTGGTTGAAAGCCGGGACGCAACCACACGGATCCACCTCGCCAACCTAATCACTGTATTCAGCATCTCATTCTTTTTAAACCTAAATTGCTCTATTTATTTACCTTTTTTTTTACTACTGAAAAGGGTTTTATTGACTGAGTGAAGTTGGCATCACTCAGCTCTTTGTCATTATATCAGAGAAATGACTGGAACTTGCTAAATGCTCTCTAAAAATCATAGTTATCGAAGCTTACACATCGTTTTTAAAAACAATCTTGGTTACGATTGTTTTGGCGGATAGAACTGGTGAGAATTCTATTTAACCATATATCGTTACCTTAAATTTATCAATTTTAATTATTTTGACTTAATTCAATTTTCTTAACTTTGTTCAATTCGACGTAATACCGATTTGACACGGTGGGACACAAGTTACCATCCAACCCATTACCAATTCCACAATGTAAATGAAGGGTAGAAACATGTACGAGATTCTCAAGACCTCCATCAAAGTTGGATTTTTTCTTTCCTTTTTCTAGCTCTTCAAATAGACATCAAACATCATCATAGTGAGAGCAAAGATATCTTAATTTGTTTTCGCAACCTATGGGCGTTATTTACTTTCAGAGGGCGGTCTCCATCCATTTTTATTTCCCGTTCATTTTATATTTGTGTTATGTGTGCCAAAGAAAATAATAATAAGTTTGGGTACTAAAGCAATGAAAATACCTGGGGTGAGCACAAGGATTTGGATTACAGAATGTGAACTTGAATAGTGACGTACAATGAAAAATTAGCTATTTTCGTTTTTGGCCAGAAATTATTGACTCCATAAAATGTGACCCACCACTTCTATCCGGGATTATTATGGCTTGATCCAGATGACGAAATGTGAATGTAACTAGTTAACTGCCGTACTCTGGAAAAACACGTATTTAAAGACGTGACCAGAAAACTCGTCCTTCAACAATCGATTGATTTAAATGACCTTAATCTTGGCAAACATTCTCAAACCTGGGAACTCGATGGTAGCTTTCACGTCGTTATCTAAATTGTGAACGAAATTTTAATCTTATGTAACATTTTATATTTCATGGCTGATCCGTTAACTTGGCGATAAATGGATAGATGGATGTCTCTAGATCTGTCGAAAGTATAAGTGACGTGGAAGGGAATTCTTCAATTTCTTCAAATATTATGTGGATTACTTCATTAATTTTCTTTACCAGCCAGGGAGAGAATCAAGTTCTCCGACAATGGACAGATTATTAACATTTGAAACAAATGAACTGGTGTGATCGTTTAAGGAAGGATGGATGAAAAAACAAAAGCATTCATATAGCTCTAATCATTGTTAATATCATCGATGCGCTTTAAAGCCAGCATCACCATTAACAGGTAGGATGACAATTGAGCGGCATTAGAAAAATAAATATAATCTCAAAAAACAATTATAATAATTAATTTGATTCACTTGGAGCTCAAATGATATTTTAAAGATCTAATTTTTGCTCCTTTTAGGACACACCTTCGTATCTGTTATTATTTTTCTAATTACAATGGTGGTCATTCCATGAATTTTAGCACAGATAATAGATTTATGTAAACCCAATTTGTCTCATTTTTTTCAGCTCAAGCAAATCAGAGAATGTCATTTTCATAACAAAACAATACATAATATGTAGTTGTGATTTTATGTATTTTGGATTTTTATCAACAATATAAGATCATTTATATTTCTGTTCTTATTTGCCAGAATTAGAAAATTTTACAAATATCTTCAAGAGTGCAAAATTGCCAAGAGCGAGAACTATTCTGGGATTTTTTTTTAAATGGAGGAACAGAATATAATAATATGATGCAATGAAATTGACAAAAATCGTCGTCATTAGCGACCTACATTTTCAAAATGAATGCGTTACCTTGGTGGGAATGGAAGATTGGAAAGTAAAGGATTAAATTAATTATTGGGTATCACAGACACAGTTTTAGCAAGTCAAGAAAGTTTTAGCAAATGGAATAAAGTAGTTGAGAGGAAATGAACAAGATAGGAATAGCATGGTCAAATGTCATCCACCTGTCAGTCAAATCTTAGCCTTCGTAAACTCGTAACCTGACATTGACCAAAATTGCGTCAAAGTACAAGGTCAGACCATTACAAGAAAGCAAATCGTGAGTTGTATTATGGGATCAGTTGTTTCCTTGAGTACCACTAACCCATTATCATCTACTATGATGTTAATGCACTAACCACAACTAACTACGGTGACCTAAAAAAAAACACGTGAAAATGCAAGCCTATTTTGTCAGGCTATATATAATTTTACAAACTCTACGGTCAAATTCAGTTGGAGAGTCAGGATTGTTGTCTTGAAACGTTACCCTGCCCCATTGAGTTATAGTACGACTAAACGACTTCGAAATAACATTAATTAACGGATAGAAAATACACAAAACAATGCAGAAAAACAAGGTCATGCGACTAAATAACTAAAAAAGGACGCACTAAGAAGACCCTTTACAAAAGAAGCGGAAGAAATCGGTTAACTGGCATGCTACACACAAAACAATTTCTCGGTAACAAGGTCATCCATTCAAATACACGTAAATAAATAACACTCAAAGCCCTCATAGTCCAAAAAATGAGATAATTCGGTTATCTGGGAAATTACACATTTTAAAGTGTTCTAGTAAAAAGGGGGAAAATGCGTGTTCAATGATATACACCAAATTTTCAACCACACCACCACCACCACCACCAACAACAACAACAACAACAACAACAACAACAACAACAACAACAACATCCAAAAAGAATGGATGAAAGAAACCTTGAGATTTGTAACAATATGATAATATTGAGCCAACGAGTTTCATCGTAAATAGGCACTTTTCATTGGTTCATCATTTTGGAAATAGTCATAGGAAAAAGAATGAGATTGTTGGCTTCTCCATTTTCCCATAATGCAAGCAATCACTTCTCACGGAATGTCTGAATGTGGTGTTTTCAAAACGTCATTTGACCCACCAAGTGAATGTTTTTGGGAACGTGTCAAAAGTAACGAAAACAATAAACCAGTGTCCCGTCTTACAACAAAGTCAAGCTATTTTGAGTGTGGCCAATGAACAAATGAATGGCAATATTTGCAAAATCTAGTCGGAGCATTGTCATTTTGATTAAGGCATTATTCATCACTCTCTGGTTTGAGGTCAATAGATGCATGAGAGTATTTTTTTTTAAATATAGCTTTTATATAGTGCAAAATCCACTAAACGTGCTCAAAGGGATCCCTGGCCAACAGCAACACTTAACATGTAGGACGAAACATGACGGCTGTAAGGCGATATTACAATTTTTTTCTGACGGAGACAACGCTGTTAACGACCAGTTACCCATTTGACACCTGAGTACGTGAGAGAATGTGAGTAAGGAGCCTTTTTCAATGACTCAACTATGCGGTGATCAAGGCTCGAAGCCAGGACCTTCCGATCCGAAAGCGAGTGTCATATCCGCTAAGGGTGTTGATACAAGGTGTCTAAACAGCGTGCCTTGTACTTTATGAAAGAGAGTATATTGTTCCATTGTTGGGACGGTAGGAACGATCTTGAGAATTAACCCTCTCCTTACCAACTATAGGAAAACCGCCACATTCGTTACGATACAACCAACATTTTTCTTATTCAAATTTCCTTTGTAAATCATAAAATTTAAAGAAAATGAAGTTTGTTGTAGAGTATGTTTTGCTTAAGAAATTTATGTATGGCAAGAATGTTACTGCTATTATGTCAGAGTGACAAAATATATCCTTTGTGTTAGTTGGGTTTGGAGTTTAGGGGAAAAGCCTGAAAATGGCTGGTCTGAAAATGGCTGGTAAGGAGAGAGCTAAACGGTAGAACTGCATTATGTAGGTAGAATTTAATATAACATATATTATATTATAATATCATATTATTTAGAGATCGGCTAACACACGACACACTTACACATACCGTAACGAATTCCCTATAAGGAGGTCAACCATCTCGTCATATCATAATTAGGATGGCGTACTTAAGACCTCGTTCAGACCACTTAACAACCGTGTAATTAATGAGTGTCTGGGACCTCCAGCGCTGGTCACTATGATGGTCATCTCGTGTCCACTTGAGATGCCGTAACTAACAGTGTTAGACTTGGCCGTGATGATAATAATATTATATTGTATCGCTGGTATGGTGACAAATTAGAACAATTAGGGTGAAAAAAATATCTTGCGATATATATATATATATATATATATATATATATATATATATATATATATATAATATATATATATATATATATATATATAATACTGCCGTACTATGTAAGAAAGGTCTTTAAAATATTGGCCAGAAAACTCCTCTTTGAATTGACGATTTCAGCCGATATTTTTTAACGTGTGGATCTGCTTTTTTTAGAGTACGGTAGAGTTATATTTGGAATTAATTCAGTATTTTTGTTGTTTATTTGTGCATGTGTGTGTGTGTGTGTGTTTTGTGTGTGTGTCAATAATTATATATGTATTTGTGTGTGTTTGCCTGTGTGATTTCTGTTATGTTTTTAATATTATTTCCTGGGAAGGGGGAGAGGGGTTGGGGGGGGGGGGGAGTTGTTGTTCTTTGTGTTAGCTTCCGAACTCCATCAAGCTGCACAAAGTTTTATCTATAAATATATAAATATATACCTACTTAGTCAAAGTTAGTTTCACTTGATTGCCGGCCAATGTCAAAACCCCTTCTCTGTTACATCTTCTTCTTCTTCTTCTTCTTCTTCTTCTTCTTCTTCTTCTTCTTCTTCTTCTTCTTCTTCTTCTTCTTCTTCTATTCTTCTTCTTCTTCATCATCATCATCATCATCATCATCATCATCATCATCATCATCATCATCATCAACAACACCATCATCATCCATCATCATCATCATCATCATCATCATCATCATCGTCATCATCATCTCATCATCATCATCATCTTCTTCTTCTTTCTTCTTCTTTCTTCTCTTCTTCTTCTTCTTCTTCTTCTTCT
>NC_088362.1:46356693-46364193 GCF_034508935.2 Berghia stephanieae
AATTAAGGATATAAAGCTAATTGTATGACCTAGATGAAAGCTGGAGGCCAAGAAGGAATTACTGTGTTTCTAGAGTTTCCTTTCAAAAGATCGTAAGTATACAATTTTGTAAAGATGAGTTATTCATTCAATTTTGCATGCAGTAAAACACGAGGAGCGTTTAAGTGATCTTGCTCCAGTATCGATAATGTGATAAAAAGCGGTGATAACTAATGTCGTTATTACTGGAACGATACCAGTGTTTATAAATACATATAATTTTGTCAGTCCTTTTGGTTATTTTGAAAAAGAGCCGATGGTGTCTTCTAAAATAAATATCCACGTAGAGCCAAGGAAAATTCGATCTCAAATTTTCGGGATACGATGAATTGACATGTCCAATTATCCGCTGCTCAAGTCCTGATTAAGTATCTAAAGAAACACGTGGTAAAAGGCAAGTCTGCTATCACAAAATGTTATAGATTCATTGCTGTTGTAATGAAAAAATATTCTCACACCAACGCGAAGTAGTGGAGGTCCCTCCCGATAGCTGGTAGAGCACTCGCTTCGCACGCAAAGGAAAAAGATCGATCCCGGGTGCAGTCGAAAATTTTTCTTACCCTCCTGTCCACCCAGCAGTGAATGGGTTGGTAAGTCAGTTAGAATTGGCGGAAGGTTCTTTGCGATAGACTAGAGTCCTATCCAAAGGATAGCAAGAAATTGCTATTGACCATTTCACGCCATAGAAACCGCATTAACTCCGGCTCCATGGGCCCAACGGCTCCCACCGACTACTAACGCGAAATGGTGATAATATTATCCACTACGACAATGTTAAACCAAGCCTATAATAATTGTGTCCAGTGATCAGACCTGTGAATATAATTTATAATTCCCTTTCCGCCAACTTGTGAAATTCTGATCGTTATGGGAAATTTACTTGTCAATCAGAAAACATTGTTGTCACGAAAGGACATAATTATTGTGATACAGAGCCACAACCCATTAACGTCTCACACCACCGAAATGTTGAATCTATCTTCTAAATAAAATAAATACATAAAAATAAAATTCCCTTTATTCATCCCATAGGGGAATTTTTTTTCTCACTGGTCTATGTGGTCTTGTGGTATGACACTCGTTTTCGGATCGGAAGGCCTTGGGATCGAGCCTCGCGCTCGGCGCATAGTGGAGTCCTTGGAAAAGGCTCTTTACTCACATTCTCTCACCGTACTCAGGTGTAAAATGAGTACCTGCCCTTAACAGCGTTGTTTTCGTCCGAAAAATTGTAATATCGCCTCATGTCCCGTCCTACATAAATGTTGCTATTGACCAGGGACTCCTTGATAAGCGCTTTGAGCACATTTAGTGGATATTGCGCTATATAAAGCTTATTTTTTTAAAGCTCAATTTATTTCAAGGGAAGACTGAAATAACCCAGGCGTCAGCCTCTAAGGCGAGATACACAACGCAGCGGCGGGTGATCGAACTCAGTAACTTCCCGGCACGAAGCAAAGACCGTACCGCTGAGCTATGGTGAAGCTGTAACTATGGATTGGATTGGATTAGAAATGTGGATAAGAGACTTTTACAATTAATAAAATTTGTTTCGCTCACAGCGGGACTTGAACGCGGGACCTAATGGACATAAACCGAGTGTCACACGTATAGACCACAAAATTGCCCAGTGCGATAATAATACCATCTCCTGCAAACATGGCCTGCAAAAATAAGATTGACATTTTCATATAAGAAAAAAGAATGAGTTTAACATCATATTTTCTTTTGAACTTACGACCAGGAATACTAAAATAAAAAAATAGCATTTCAAAATATGGAATGTGTGAGGTACGTATTTCCTTGCCAACTGCAATGATCATGTGGTTGTAGACGGAAATGTCACGTATTCGTGTTCAAGAATGTCACGTACATTGCATGGAGTCATTGTAATAGATGAAACTTTATACCATGATATGTACAGATGTAGAGCATGTTATAACGAGTAATACAATGGACGTTTGTAATGGGTGTTTTGGCAAGGGGAATTTTATATCGAATACCACGTCCAGGTCTGATTTGCAGGTCTGATAACCGAACGCAAATATGTGTTTGTTTTATTTACCATTGTTGTAATAGACAACAATGTTTTTTTGAGATTATTTATTCAATTACAACAATGAGCCCATAACAATTTGTATTATAAGAGCTGCAAATAAGTAATCGTCTGGTTGACCTCATTCAATTGTAGAAATTAGTCAATCATGAGGTTGACTTGAATACTTATGTTGTGAGCATTTTACCTAAACGCATGGCATCAATGCTAACATATTAACAAAAAAACAAAAAAACAAAACAAATAAAAACCCAAAAAAAAACAACGTCATTTGAGTTTGAAGATGTCGTGAACATAAATACCACAAATTATTATCTGTGAGACACTTGTTTAATTGTCTAACATTATTACCTATTGACTGTTAGAGCAATCTGTATTAGTTCATTCAAACTGTTAATTACCTTCATAACCTTTAATTGACGATTTAATTGGGGAAAACCGAATACGTCAAATGTCAAAAGCATGCGTGATTGACACCATGGCCTGTTGCAATGCATATTGACTCTCACTTCTACCTATATCTCTCAAATACAACCCACCCTGCCATTCTGTGTCTTAAGGTTAACTTATAGAGAGAATGCGCTTGGCTAAGTAGCTCACAACATTGCCATCCGGAAGAATAACGGACCAACACACTAAATTAGGTGTAACCTTAAACGTTTATAATCTTGTTAATACAGTTTAGTGAGAATTTCTCATAAACGCGGATGCATAGAACAATAACAAAGACCTGAGTGACGTCAATTTCATACTATCTATAAGATTTAAACAAGTAAATGACTTCATTGAATGCCGTGAATATTGTTTGTGGGTATTGCGCTATGCGACTTAATTGAGTAATAAATGAGTAAAAAAAAAGTATTTTTCGACTAAGCAATGAACTCCAGAAACCTCGTGTCTACCATTTTCTTTGTTTTTTTTTGCCTCCACCCCCCCCCCCCCCCCCCCATCCACTTCGGACTTTGAGGTTTATCTACCTTTTTATGTTTCATTGAAAGTATCAACGTATTTGCTCAATTGGATTAAACAATAATATTTAGCAAATTACTTTCTGCCAGATTGAATAGATACAGCCACCCAATCAATGCTGAGTTGCCAAAGAGGTCAAAAAAGAGAAGTTCAAGCAGAGATCGGAACCGGCTTCCTTCCTTGTGGGTCGAATACTCTATCAGTTGTGCCGACAAACCTCACTTTTCCTGTGTTATATATTGCTTCTAATATTATCATTATTGTTATTATCCTCGCAGGATTATAACTGCATTGTTAACTTAATTGTCAAGAAGTTATAACTTCAATTAAGAGACACCTTTGATGTGACATGAATGACAAATATTACAACTGATATTATTTCAAAGGAGTTGGAAAATAAGATAAATACAAATTAAAAAATACAACTTAACAGAGTTGTTCTTGGTTTGTCATTGATTAAATATGCTGAGCAAATATGTCGAGCAAGGATAAGTTGTTTGGGTTTTTATTCATTGTTGTTTATTTTTGCCATGTTGTTGTTTTATCTACGTTTGTTTTGGGTATTTTTGTAATTTCTTTTTGTCATGTTGTTGTTTTATGTTTGTTTTTGGGCATTTTTTGTTGTTTGTTTTTGTCATGTTGTTTTTATGATTGTATTGGGTATTTTTTGTTTGTTTGTGATTGTGGTTTACTTGTTTGTTTTACCTCTGACTAGAAATCGTTAACTACTACCTTTACTAATTTGTTACGATTTATCTGGACTCAAAAGTTTTGGACAAGTCAATCAAGTCAACCAGCATTTTATTGTGGCCAGTTACTAGATGAGTGACAATACTAAGAGACATTGACGTTGTAACTGCCCTAGATATAAACTAGATCATATATATACACACACACACATACACATATATATATATATATATATATATATATATATATATATATGTTTATAGCGCAAAATCCATTCAATGTGCTCAAAGCGCTTTACGAGGGTTCCCTAGACAAAAGCAACACTGACTCAACGTATAGGACGAGACATGACGCCTGATTGGCATTGTTACAATATCTTCGAACAGGGACAACGCTGTTAACGGATAGGCACTCGTTTTACAGCTGAGATACGGTGAGAGAATGTGAGTAAAGAGCCTTGTCCAAGGCTCCTTTATTCGCCGTTCGGGTCTGGAACCCAAGGACCTTCCAGTCTGAAGGCGAGTGTCATACCACAAGACCACATAGCTGCCTAAATAGAATTATTCATTTTCATATTACATAAAATATTCTGGTGCTGTCTCTTAAACTGTACTAGATATTGAGTCGTTTTGATTGACTATTGATAAAGTATCATCGTCATCGACATTACTTTGGCAATGTGTCTTATTTATATTGTTAGAGGTACTCAGACTTCCAACAATAAGACTGATTATGTAGTTGTGTGTACCCTGAAGACACTACACTATGGGTATCGACTGAGTTTACAGTAACGGACGACGGTTATGTTTGATGAGAGAGAGAGAGAGAGAGAGAGAGAGAGAGAGAGAGGGTGGGGGGAGATAGGGAGGCAAAGAAAGAGGCAGACAGTGGGGTAAAGAATGACTCGCTGATTTGTTTAATGTTGTAATGAGTGAGTGAGAGAGATAGAGACATAGAGAGAGAGAGAGAGAGAGATAGAGAGAGGGGGGGGGGGGGGGGGGGGTAGAGAGAGACACGGAAGACGAGAGAGAGAATGAATCATTGATATGATAAATGTTTTAGCGAGGATGAGAGAGAGAGAGAGAGAGAGAGATAGATAGATAGATAGATAGATAGATAGATAGATAGATAGATAGATAGATAGATAGATAGATAGATAGATAGATAGAGAGAAAGAAAGAGAGAGAGAGAGAGAGAGTTGGGGGGAGATAGGGAAGCAAAGAAAGAGGCAGACAGTGGGATAAAGAATGAATCACTGATGTGTTAAATGTTGTAATGAGTGAATGAGAGACAGAGACAGAGAGAGAGAGAGAGAGATAGAGAGAGAGAGGGAGAGAGAGACAGAGAGAGAGAGAGAGAAAATGAATCATTGATGTGATTAATTCTGATTTAACTAAAGTAAGTTATTAGAAAATCTACTTAAAGTCTTTGTCCAAGCGGTATGATGTCTCAATTTATAACAAGACCAAGCTATGTTGGGCCCGGTCAGTGTTTGAACTAGTGAGGAAAAATGCTTGATAGTAAAAATAGTAATGATAATAATAATAATAATAATAATAATAATAATAATAATAATAATAATAATAATAATAATAATAATAATAATAATAATAATAATAATGTATCTGTCGTTTAGATTGATTTTTGTCAATATCCTGTCCACTGTTATCGTTTGTTCTATGTGTATAATATGCTTGTGGATGTACTTATTTGCTTGTGTTTGTGTGTGTGTGTGTGTGTGTGTATGTGTGCGTGTGTGTGTGTCTGTGTCCGTGTGCGTGTATGTTTATGAATCATTGCTGATTTGTCATGGGAAAAATTGTCCGCGCTGTATATTGCTGAATAATCGCTAGTAAATATTTTTGTTTCGGCAGCGCAGGTGCTGAATGTTTCCTTTTTCTGTTGAGTGAAGCTTACAATGGTTTGATATGCCCTAGGGAAGCATATCACGTTATTATCAGCCTACAGTGGGTCCGTCTCATTCAACAGGATAAAGGAAAATTTCAACACCTGCCCACAACGTCAAAAGTAGTCACTAGAGAATATTCACCCTTACTCACCTCACTTTTGATAACATTATTAACCATACCATCCTTGTGGCAACATGGTCTAGTGATATGACACTCGCCTTTGTACTGGAATATCCAGGGTTCGAGTCCCGCTCTGGGCAGCATATATAGTTGAGTCCTTGGGAAATGTTCTTTACTCGCATTCTCTCAGCGTATTCGGGTGTAAAATGAGTACCTGGCCGTTAACAGCGTTGTCTTTGTCCGAAAAGAATTGCAATATCACCTAACAGGCGTCATTTTTCGTCCTACGTGTTAATTGTTGTTGTTGGCAAGGGGCCCAATGTTAAGCGCTTTGCATACGTTCAGTGGGTATTGCTCTTTATAAATGATCACGTTTCTATTATTTTTAAAACTCAAAGTCTGACCGTAGCCATCGTTAACTGTAGCCTGACACTGACCAAAAAATGACGTCAAAAGACAAATCTTTGGTCGCAAAAGAAACAAAATCATTAGTTGTATTCAATAGTTCAACCAATGGAATCATTTGTTTCCTTGAGCTTTACTAACGACAACTCACTAAACGTTGCACAAAACTAAAAAAAAATGACGTTAAACTTTAAGTCCGAGCGGTTCTAGTGTCAGGCTGTAAGTTAACGGTGGCTACGGTCTGACACTTTGCTAAGAATTACGTCACATTACAAGGCAACGATCATAAAAAAATAAAGTGAAATGTTAGCTGTTGTCAGTAACGCCTTTAATGTAACAAATGGTACTATGGATAGAACGAAATTGACGTCACTCAGCTATCGTTTATGTTAAGTTTTCAGCCATTTTAAGAGTAGTTCTCACGAAATTGTATCAATCAGATTATAAACTTCTTTGGTTAGACATATTTTTGTGTGTCCGTACGTTATTCATGCTGTGTGCTTGGCTAAGAAACTCACATTGCCATCCGGAAATATAATGGACCAACATTTAAAACTATGTGTTCTCTTGAACGTCTATAGTCTGGTTAATGCAGTTTAGTAAGAATCACTCATAAACATGGTTGGCAAAAAGCAATAACAAAGACCTAGTGACGTCAACTTCGTTCTATCTAGAATCGGCTGACGAATGTTGTGATTTGTTTGGCCAAAAGCACAGCACCAATTGGTTGTGCTATTGAAAACAACTCACTGTAATCTTCCCCTTGATTGTGTTCATCTTGTATTATAACGGTATAATTTCTTGGCCAGTGTTATGTCTATGGGTTTATGAAGACAACAACAACCAGATACGAATAAAAGATAAACCAAAACCTTAACTCAACAAAAGCATTCGTACCAAAACTTCTCCCAATAGACAGATAGAGTACATTCTTGGTCAGCCAAGTGGCCAATGTTGGCGAGGTGCGATGGAATGCCATTAATTTACGTTCAGTTCCACCGAGTGACAGGCAGGATTTCACCTTGTCAATGGTCTCCCAACAGCACAATGCATTCTTTAAATCGTGGTCAAATTTGACCACGAAATTCTAACACCAATATTATGTGGATTAACGCTTATTTAAATAAACCATGTCGTCCTGTTATATATATATATATATATATATATATATATATATATATATATATGTATATATGTATGAAGAGGCGTAGTGCTGACTGTTAATTAGGAGGTCTAAGGGTTCAATTCATAGCCGAGGCAAGCTGATGTTGTTTGTTTTTCTTGTATTTTTCTTTATAATCTAACTAGCACTTT
>NC_088362.1:46369193-46391693 GCF_034508935.2 Berghia stephanieae
TTAACACTCTAAAAATTCAACAATGTCGCGCTCTGGGGAAAAAAACAACACACAATTAAAACCTTTGGCCAGAAAACTCGTCCTTCAAATATCGATCAATTAGGAAAGTGCCAGATTTGAGAGCTTTTGCCATTTAATTTAAATCGATCGATATTTGAAGGAAGAGTTTTTGTTTTTTTTTGGGAGGTTTTTTTGGTTAAATTTTTGAATACATGTTTTCCAGTGTGCGCAGTTAACTGGTTAATGTTATAATTTGACGTCTAGCCAACCAATCTAAGCCTTGGAGTTATACTATTATAGAAATAATATTATAGAATTGGAAGTCTCCTTATGGAAAACGAACACTTAACTGTCACATAATGACGAGTTGTGTGGGGCTCGCGTATAGGGCAGAATAAATAAGCGAGGTTCGCCTCACTCTTTTCGAATAGATTTCGTATTTAATAATATCAGTGTCCTTTTTTCCCCTCTAAAGTAACGTATTCCTAGACATACGTAAAATGTAATTAATCTGAAATCACAAAATTCAAAAGACTCTTATAATCCGTACTTTCACTACTCCATGATGCTCAATGCGCATTACGTTTGAAATTAATTATATTCACTAAACTGTATTCACCAGACTGTAAACGTTCAAGGTACACATAGTTTTGTGTTTTGGTCCGTTATACTTCCGGATGGCAATGTTGCGAGCTTCTTAGCCAAGCGCATACTATCTATAGAATTATTATAGAATTGGAAGTCTCCTTATGGAAAACGAACACTTAACTGTCACATTATGACGAGTTGTATGGGGCTCGCGTATCGGGCAGAATAAATAAGCGGCGTTCGCCTCACTCTATTCGAAATAGATCTTGTATTTTATAATATCATTGTCCTTTCCCCCATAAAGTAACGCATTCCTGGACATAAGTAAAATGTAATTAATCTGAGATCACGTACCGCAAAATATGAAAATGCTCTTATAATCCGTCCTTTCACTACTCCATGATGCTCAATGCGCACTTTGAAATTTTATTCAAGGTTATGAAACATTTATATTGTTTATACAGCTATTGATGTCATGGGTTTGTTAAAAAAAATACAAATCCGCCAGCCGGACAGAACGTACCAACACACACAACTGTGTAACCTTGAACGTTTATAGGTCTGATTGATATAATTCAGAGAGAAGATATCACCAAACTAGCTGTCTGGTTAACACCGTTTAGCGAGAATTACTCAGAAATGCGGATGACAAAAAGCAATAACAAAGACCTGAGTGACATCAACTTCGTTCTATCTATACAGCATGGATGTCCTTAAAACCCTAGGTTTAAGAGTTTTTGACGAAATGACTGTTTTAATCGACCTATAGTTAAAGGACAGATTATTGGGCCAACATTATCTAAACGTGTTGTATTTTTTCATAAATAACTATTTTAAATGGAATCTAAGCTTCAATTTAATATACGAAAACAGATACAATGTACGTTTCGGGTTTCACCTTTAACAACAAAACAGGATGAATGAAACACGACAGACGATTGAGATAACGCCACGACCACATTGTCTCAATCGCCTGTAGTGTTTCATTCATCCTGTTTTGTTGATAAACGGGAAACCCGAAACGTACATTTTTATATGTTTTCGTGTATTAAATAGAAGCTTACATTCAATTTCACATTGTTATGTATTTCTTCGGGCTTCGAACAGCAACATTTACATTGTATTTTTTTAGACTACAACGGAATAGTTCATGATTTGATGACCACACAGTTTCAGGTAGGACCTTTATTTTGCAACTATTGATGATATGCGCTTGGCTTTAAAAATAAACAACTCAAAACATCCATGCGGCTATGTGGTCTTGTGGTATGACACTCGCTTTCGGATCGGAAGGTCCTGAGTTCGAGCCTCGCTCGGCCCATAGTTGAGTGCTTGGAAAAGGCTCTTTACTCACATTCTCTCAACGTACTCAGGCGTAAAATGATTACCCGGCCGTTA
Organism: Berghia stephanieae; assembly: GCF_034508935.2. Taxonomy (NCBI): domain Eukaryota; kingdom Metazoa; phylum Mollusca; class Gastropoda; order Nudibranchia; family Aeolidiidae; genus Berghia; species Berghia stephanieae. The sequence continues at coordinate 46,371,180 of NC_088362.1, forward strand.
ACAGCGTTGTCTCTGTCCGGAAAAAAATTGTAATATCGCCTGACAGGCGTCATGTCCCGTTCTACATGCTACGTGTTGCTGTTGGTCAGGGACTCCTTGTAAAGCGCTTTGAGCACATTTGCACTAAAAAGCTCAAAAAAGCTCAATCCGTCAGACGGATTTAACTTACCAACACATAAATCTATGTGTAACATTGCATGTTTAAAGTCTAGATGATAGAAATTACTGAAGAAGTAATCATAAAATGACTGTCTAAAAACATAACAAGGAGTTAAAGGACGTCAATTGTATTCCTTCTATTGAATGAGTAGTCATTTGAGATATATCACATTCCATTTTATTTGAAATTGTTAATCATCTTTATTATATTTTGATTTTGCATTGTGGATACCAAACTTATATACATAGTCCAATATTTTTTAAACTACAGCTTTACAACATTTCAATTTGTTTGATTTTGGACAGCTGAGTGTGGAAGTCCAGTATTATCTTGATCTATCCCGTATTTTTAAGTAACAAAAACTAATGAGATTTTGTTTTATACTGTGGCTGACATTTTCATTGCTAAATTTCCTGATGATTCTGTCCACTCCCCCAACCATCAACACCACCACCACCACAACCACCACTGAAAACTCCATCTAAGTCTGTATATTTTGTGAAATATAATATCTTTATAATATCATAACGACCCCCAAATTCCGAGTACATGCAGAAGCCAATATATCTATTACAATTACACCATATTTACATCGCAAATAGATTTATGTCATTTCTGTAATGGGGTGAAGCTTCATTTTCGTTCCTAAACACGAAAAACATAGCTATTTGTATAACAAGATATTGGGTATTGTGGTATGACACTCGCTCTCTGATCGGAAGGTCCCGAGTTCGAGCCTTGCTCGGCGGATATTTGAGTCATTGGAAAAGACTCTTTACTAACATTCTCTCACCGTACTCAAGTGTAAAATGTTGTCTCTGTCGGACAAATTGTAATATCGCCTAACTGGCGTTATGTCTTGTTCTACATATTACGTGTTGCTGTTTGTCAGGGACCCTGTGTAAAGCGCTTTGAGCACATTTAGTGGATATTGCGCTATATAAAATCTCAATGCTCAAGGATAGAAAATTACGATTGTAAGACCTGAAGAAAAGAACGTCTTTTCGTCCTAGGTGACGTTGACGATATTATAACACGACGGAAGCAGATATTATAATAATACAGAGGAAGAAGAAGAAGAAGAAGAAGAAGAAGAAGAAGAAGAAAAGCCTAGGAACTCCTTGAAGTCTTGTAGGCTTATCGTAAGTCCCAAGAATCAGAGCTTTTAACAAGTTGAGGGTCATTTTAATCTATCGATATTTGAAGGGCGAGTTTTATGACCAAGATTGTAAAAATCTGTTGTTTTTTTAGGGCACAACAGTACCATTTAGTAAAAAAGATATGCCTTGTATTTATAACCATGCGACTAATGGGGAGAAATAAGTAATACATTTCAGTCTCGCCTATAGATAGAACGAAGATGACGTCATTCGTGTCTTTGTTATTGTTTTTTTGCCATCTACATTTATGAGTACCTCTCACTAAACTGTATTAACCAGGCAATAAACGTTCAATGTTACGCATAGTTTTGTGTGTTTGTCCGTTATACTTCTGTTATGAGCTTCTTAGCCAAGCGCATACTATCTATAAAGGTTTAACTTGTCAAGAATGTAACATGAAAAAAATCCCTGCTGCTGATTGGCTAAATAAAGAAGTCAATCCCCATGATGTTAGTCAGAACATGGATGGGTTAACGACTGATAACCATGCGAACTACTATATCTAGAATATAAAAAAATACAATTGGGATGAGTCTCTCCTCCTGTAATACGATAGCGTAGATATATTTGAAGAACATTTTCATTAAAGCTCTATCGAGTTCACCCTCGTTGAACATCAAACAAATTTGTTAGATTTTCCATGTATATGAACTCGAAAGACATCCTTCAATTTTCTAAACAAATATATATTTAAAGTTTTACATACAGGTCGTAACAGTCGTTACGTCACTTCCCTCGTAATGACGCATGGCAACTTAGTAAATGGCTCTAAACTATCGGGACAATGGCAGACGCCCTTATGAAATCTTTCTCTGACGAGCATAAAAGCGTATCAAGAGGGAAAAAAATCATTATAAATCTGATTATGTTTTTACTTTTACACATTCTGATCACAAGACATATGAAAAGTTCTAGCCAGCATGAAGAATAAAAAGTACCGATTTTCTTTGTTTAGAGCCAGTTACTAAACCATTGTAACATTTAATTTTCTTTAATTAAAATGCTCATGTCAACTATCTATGTCTTGTTAAGCGCCATTGTTCACGTTAGATGGAGATTGGCTTTCTATAAATTTTGAGTGTTTATAGAAATGAGAATGTAACAAAAACTTCTTGATAATTTGCAGACCATGGAGTTTTTTGACAATAATGAAAAGATTTATGATTTCAATTCAGTAAAGAAATGCAGTAGATCTTACACTTTTGCCATCCCAAGCTAGAGCAAACAAAATATTTCAAAACCTTGAATGTCAAGGTTATCAAAAAAAATAAAAGTATACGTTTAGTATCTGTCCATCAAGCGTCAAAGACATCGACAAATTTGCAGCATAAAGGACACTGTCGACTTAACGAATATAGAAGAAATGAATATGTTTTCATGGTTCTCAGTCTCTTAAAAGTATGGATCCTTCTGTATCTAATGGAAGGCAGTGTACATTCATAGGAACAGTTATTATTCCCCGCTCAGACCCATGATTGCCCTGCAATGTCCATTTTCATAAAATGATATTTAAATCTTCGTAACTTTTTATTCGCCTTTTTCCATTGAACACTCGGAACGTTAAGTAAATCAATCATGGTTTTAATATAATATGCAGTCTGAAGTAAAAATGTGTAAACTATGTCAACATAAAACTGAATATCTGCAATTTTACATTATTTTTTTTTAATCGTCATTATCTACACAAAGTTTGCGCAATTTTTTTTTTGAATATTGATGGAATAAAAATGCCCGGTGTTCAGTGATTTGCAAGTCCTTGATTGTATTACATACCCCGGGCAAAGGTGCCCACTTTTACTCTAATAAAAATTACTGGACAAAACAAAGAGCAATTGTATCAAACAACACAATCCAGAAGACCACCACTCCTCAGACGGGTTATAATGCACTCCTATTCCAAGATAAAGTTGATAAAATTGTCATTTCTCCTTTGATGCTATCGCCTAATGCTATTTCCTTACAAAATCCTCATTTATTGATAAGAGAAAGGAATGGAATCTGATGGTCCCTAGATTATCAACGGAGACTCGGTTGGGGATTGTATTGTTGGACTTGGTGCCAAAATGACGTGCATTGCATTGTTTGTTGGTCTTGTTTTGTTCGGGGGTTTTTTGTTGATTTTTTTTGTTTTTGTTTTTTTGTTTTACTTTTGTTTGTTTTTCTTTATTCATTTATTTTGTTTTTACAGACCTGCCTAGTACTACAAACAATTCGTAGAATATTACGAATTTTGGCTCTAGCCATAATGCGGCATGCGACACTTTGGCTCAATAAGTCTTGTTGAAAACGAACGTTTAGTTCCTTAGATCCTGTATTCAGGACTTTGGAACATATTTTTTGATCATGGTGAGGACAAATTATTATTTCTAAAGCTATTTATAGTGACTTTTTCTCCTTTTTTTTCCCTTGGAAACTACAACTTTTTAACATTTCAAATAGGCAGCTCGTTTTGTTTGTTATTATTTTGTTTGTTTTGTCTGGGTTTTTTTTTTTTTTTTTTTTTTTTTTTTTTTTTTGTCTTTTTTTTGTTTCACCGTTTATTTGATTTGACTACATTACTGGAGTCTTACTGGAGTCAATATTTTTTACTTCTTTTGAACCTTTTTTACACTCAATCAGGATACGTTATTGAAATCACAAGGCGGGTGAAAAACAAGTTTATTATCATTATTATACTATTGTATGATCGACAGAAAAAAAAAACAACTAAATATGAAAAGAATAATAAAAGGGAGAGAGAGAGAGAGAGAGAGAGAGAGAGAGAGAGAGAGAGAGAGAGAGGGAGAGAGAAGGAAGGAAGGAAGGAAGGAAGGAAGGAAGATTAAGAAGAAGAGGAATGTCCGTGTGATATATTTCCAATTCGCGTATCAAATTGTTATCATTTGATGTTATAAGACGTGTAACTAATTGACATATTGCATTTTTGTGGACAATTAATATCTATTATTATTGTTATCATTATTGTTGTTGTTGTTATTATTATTATCATTATTATTATTATTATTATTATTATTATTATTATTATTATTATTATTATTATTATCGTAATTAAAACGATAATTATAACATTATAATAATAATAATAATAATAATAATAATAATAATAATAATAATAATAATAATAATAATAATAATAATAATAATAATATAATAATAATAATAATCATCATCATCATCATCATCATAAACGATTTAAGGTTCCAGTCCCGATAGCTCAGTTGGTAGATCACTCGCTTCACACGCAAAGGGACCAAGATCGTCCCCCGGTGCAGTCGAGAATTATTTTTTTTCTGACTCCTCCCCTGTCTACCCAACAGTGGATGGGTAGCTGGGCCTCTTAACCTGGAGGAAAGTACTTTTCGATAGACTAGCGCCCTATCTAAAGGGTAGCAAGAAATTTCTATTGTATGTTTCACGATAAAGAAACGGGGATAAACTTCGTCTCCATGAGCCTAAAGACTCCGAATGACTACTTTTAAAAGTCACTCATCTTACTAACGGCTTATATTGGATAAGATAAAAATAACCCTTTGCCCCTTATGTCTAGACTAATCGTAAATAGTCTGGAAACGGTACTTTGACATGATCTTTACGAATACATAATGAATTTCTATTTTTTTATAGACATTTCATGAATTATCGATCTGGGTGAGCGATGACTATTTGGACATATTCACATAATATAACATAATCGTGCGGCTATTGTGGTCTTGTGGTATGACACTCGTTTTCGTATCGGAATGTCCTGGGTTCGAGCCTCGCTCGGCGCATAATTGAGTCCTCGGAAAAAGGCTCTTTACCCACATTCTCTCACCGTACTCAGGTGTAAAATGAGTACCTGCCTGTTAACAGTGTTGTCTCTGTCCGAAAAATAAAATTTGTAATATCGCCTAACAGGCGTCATGTCCCGTCCTACATGTTAAATGTTTCTGTTGATCAGGGACCACTTGTAAATCGCTTTGAGCACGTTTAGTGGATATTGCGCTATATAAAAGCTCAATTCCTTTTTTTATTATTATTAAAAGATCAATTTGGTATTAATTTGACGGAAAATTAGATTTATTACGGCCTCAACCAGGTAAGCTTTATCTTGGATAGGATATCAAAAAACCTAATTTTAGTACTATATTAGGTGTAGTCAGTGAGTACGACTTGAGGCTGATCTTTGGAACAGTTGGGCCTTGAGCAGAAAATGTACTCGACTTGATAAGGCATCGGAATCCCGATAGCTCTTGTGGTAGAGAATTCGCATCACACACAAAAGGACTGAGATCGATCCCGCGGGAAGTTGAGATTTTTATTATTATTATTATTATTATTATTATTATTTTATTATTATATTATTATTATTATTATTATTATTATTATTATTATTATTATTATTATTATTATTATTATTATTATTAATACTATTATTATTATTATTATTATTATTATTATTATTATTATTATTATTATTATTATTATTAATACTATTATTATTATTATTATTATTATTATTATTATTATTATTATTATTATTATTATTATTATTATTATTATAATAATAATTATTATTATTAGTATTATTATTAGTATTATCATTATCATTATTACTATTATTATTAATACTATTATTATTACTATTATTATTATTATTATTATTATTATTATTATTATTATTATTATTATTATTATCATTATTATTATTATGAGTATTATCATTATCATTATTACTATATTATTATTATTATTATTATTATTATTATTATTATTATTATTATTATTATCATCATCATTTTGATATGTGACACACCGCTTGTATTATGTCGGGGTAGCGAAAATAATAATGAACATCAACTTTTGTTTTTCTTACTTTAGGGAGTTCTCGTACCAGTAAGGTTCGAGCCCCCATCGCCGCCGCGAAGTTTTTATTCTCTGTTGTCTTTTAGCACTTTTTGACTCACTTCATTTCTTGTTGTTATCACTCACTTTTCGGAATTATATTCAACCTTTTCATTAAAACAAATAAACGTTACCTTGGCTCAAATCTTTTAAACTATTAATTCAATTTTCAGCAATATAATCATCTCAATATAATAGGCGTAAAAAATCCAAATACTTGAGGTTTTATATAGCGCAATATCCACTAAATTAAGAAATTAAGGAACAGGCACCGGTGTGAAATTAAGAACTCAACAAGTGTATCTGAAAGATGCCAGACAAAGTAAGAAAGAAAATTACAAGAAAAAAAAAACATTCCAAAAAATCAGTCGACCTCGACTGGGGATCGAACATAATGGTAGCACGTCTGACCGATTTTCTGGGATGGTTTTTCTCTTGTATTTTTATTTCTTGCTTTGCCTGGCACCTTTTATACACACTTTTTTCAGTTCAATATCCAATAAACGTTCTCCAAGCGCTTTACAGAGTCGACCGATGTTTACATATTTGCAGGTCTGATAGCCGGACTCAATTATGGGCTTGATTTAATATCTTTGTACAGGATAATACTTTACATTGGTATTAGGGTATTTCCATTAAGACAGAGAGACGTAACAAAATAGGTTATCAGACCTGCAAGTAAGTAGACATGAGTTTCAACCCCACATGATACCGATTTGAGAAAAGGATCTGAAAAGTGTGCGTGCGTGTGTGTGTGTGTGTGTGTGTGTGGGTGTGTGTATGTGTGTGTGTGGGGGTGTGTGTGTGTGTGTGTGTGGTTGTGTGTGTGTGTGTGTGTATGAGCTACTGTTTGAAGTCGGTGGATCCTAGGTTGACGATTGAAATGAACCACTAATTGCCGGGGAGAAAAAGATCCGGTACCCCCATCCTTTCTCTCTCTCACTCTCTTTCTTTCTCTCTCTCTCTTTCTCTCTCTCTCTCTCTCTCTCTCTCTCTCTCTCTCTCTCTATTCATCTATCTATCTATCTAGCGATCTATCTATCTAAGCCTTCAAGGTTTTAGTTTTTATGTATGCTGTATGTTATAGTTTTATAAGATAAAAAGACGATTCTGAATAGTAAAGTAAAGAGAAACGCAAAGAAAATCTGCTGCATTACAATCTAAATTTTTTGACTAATTTGTTTTAAAACAAACAAGAGTACGCACATTGTTATTGCAGTTTAAGCTTTTCCTTGTGGAAAAACGTTAGGTTTATTGTTGTACAGACAATTTTCAGCAAAAGTTTCTTTCATTGATAATATTCTCATTATTAAATCTTTCCCTACAAAATTTGATTATGAAATATAAAGTTATATCACTCTTCCAACCCTAAGAGGTTTGAAAAACCGTAACAATATTAAATCAAATTTCAAAAAGGTTAAAGAGGAAAATAATCATTGAAAAATTACTTCAGTTTATTTGGATTTAAAGGTTTAATCTATTCCTTAATTTTTCAACAATAGTGATGGCGCCATTTCAAAACGAAAATAATTTATTGTGTTTAAGATCTCGGTGGTAAACTTATTCTGCATTTGTTTGCAATTTAACGTCAAAAGTGTGTTTTCTTATAAACTATGTTTAAAAATCATTATTAAATGCCTCGTTATTTATCAGGTTAAAATCTCAGACAGAACCGTTTTCACGAAATGGCAGTTCTACGGTCGAGAGCGGAGCCTTTAATAATAATTGCTGACACTTGATCTATAACTTATATTTTGATTTTTTTAGGTTAGTGCAAATCCTAGTGAATTGTCGTTGGTAGGGCACAAGGAAACGAATAATATGACTCCATTGGTCGAACCGTAGATGTGGTGCGCTTGGCTAACAACATTGTCATCCGGAAATATAATGGACCAACACACAAAACTATATGTAACCTTGAACGTTTCTAGTCTGGTCAATGCAGTTCAGTAAGAATTATTCTTCTTCTTCTAGGTTCCATGCCTGGTCCAGGCTTCGGATACTGCATGAATTATCTCTCTCCATTCCTCCCTGTCTCTTGCTTTTTCAAACAGCTCTTGGATTGTTAGGTTGGTGAAGCCCTTCAGTTGGTCTATGAGTGTTTTTCTTTGTCTCCCCCGGGCGCGTTTACCAGGTATTTTTCCACAACTTGCCAGGTATTCATTCTTATCTTTCCTTACTATGTGTCCGAAAAAGGATAGTTGTCGATCCACTATTAAGGGCATTAGTTTCCTTTGTTGGTATGTTTGTTTTAGCACTTCTTCGTTCGTTTTGTGTGCAGTATACGATATTCTCTGCATCCTTCTCAAGCACCACATTTCAAAAGCTTCAATGTTCTTTTGTGTTTCTGCATTTGTAGTCCAGCTTTCGCATCCGTATAACAAGATTGGCCACACGTAGCACTTCAAGACTCGGAATCTAATCCCGAACGACATCTGTTTGTTTTTCAAAATGTTTCCCAGGTCCATGAAGGCCTGTTTGGCTTGAGTTATTCTTGCTCGTATGTCTCGGTTACATCTTCCATCTGTTGTCACTATTGAACCTAGGTATTTAAAACTTTCTACGTTGGTAAGTTGCTCGCCGTGAATCGTTATATTGCAGGTGTTGTTGTTTTCGGGGTTTTTCTGTATTACCATGCATTCCGTTTTGGTGATATTCACTTCCATTCCCTTGGCTTCACTATCTACTACCACTTTGTCAACAATCTTTTGAAGTTGGATTTCTGATGTTGCAATGAGTACCGTATCGTCTGCGTATCTTATATTATTTATGTTGTGACCTCCTAATTTTATTCCCTCCATATTATTTATGCCCCTCATGATTGTTTCTTGGTATAGATTAAACAGATCTGGTGAGGCAACACACCCTTGACGGACTCCTTTCTTAATAGGAATGGAATTTCCTGTAGAGTTTCCGATTTTGATAGATGCCTGCTGGGTGTAGTATAATGTTTGCATGAGTCTGAGGTCTTTCTCATCAGCGCCAATGGAGTGCAGTTGTTTTAGTATTTCTTCGTGGCGTACTCTATCAAAAGCTTTTTTGTAGTCGACAAAACAGAGGTATAGTGGGGTCTGAACCTGTATAGCTCTTTCACTTAAAACACGGAGGAGGTATATTGCGTTCCTTGTCCCTCTGTCAGGTTGGAATCCATATTGTTCTTCTGCGATTTCGGGGTTAATCTTATTCCTTAGCCTGTTGATAATTATACGCAACAGTATTTTGTTGATGTGGCTTATTAAACTTATAGTTCTAAAATTTTCGCATCTGACTGCACCTGCTTTCTTTGGTATTGCTATGAAAATAGAGTTACAGAGATCTTCTGGAATTTTCCCAGTATTGTATATATTGTTGAATAATATGTGAAGTTCATCAATTGCTAGATCTCCTAGGCTTTTTAATACCTCTACAGATATTTCATCAGGGCCTGTTGCTTTACCATCCCTCATTCGTTCCATGGCATGTTCAATTTCACTTTTGGTGATGTTTGGTCCGCTTAATGGTTCTTTGAATTTCAGTGGTGGTTCATTTCTATTTGGATCATTGTACAGTTCGCCTATGTATTCTACCCATCGGCTTTCTATATGTTGTTCTTCAAATAGCAGTTCCCCTTGTTTGTTTTGGATACAACTTCCTGCTGCTTTGCTTTTCCTTTTCCCTGATAGTTCTTTTATTCTTTGGTGAGCTTGTTGGGGTTGGGTTTGTATTCTCTTTCGATTTCGCAGCATTTCCAGTCTAGATAGTTCTCGTGTGCCTCGATGCATTTGGATTTAATGTGGTTGTTCAATGTTTGGTATTCTGCAGACCCTCTGTTGCATTTTCGTCTTTCTTCAAATAGGTTTAGAATTTCATTTGTCATCCATTCCTTTTTGCTGTTTATTTGAGCTATTGGTAAATGCTTTTCTGCAGTTGCTTTGACACACTTTTGGAATATATCAAATTGTTTTTCACATTTTTCGTTATCAGGTTCACTTTGGCTTTGTATCATGAGTGCATTTTCAAATTCTTCTCTCATTTTTGTTTGTATGCCATTGTCTTTGCATAACCTGTAATCCCTCTTTATTCTACCAGCTGTTCTCTGAATAGCTTTAAACTTTATCCTTACTGTACAAACAACTGGGACATGGTCACTGTCTACATCGGCGCCTGGATAGGTTTTGCAATTTAATATGCCATTTCTGAATCTTGATGATACTGCTATAAAGTCTATCTGGTTCCTTGCTCTGTCCCCTGGTGATTGCCATGTCCAGGTTCTTCTTGGGTGTTGTTGAAACCAGGTGTTTGAAATCATTAATTTATTTGTTCTACACCAATCTGCCCAGATGTTTCCTCGTTCATTTCTGTCTCCGAGTCCATGTGGTCCGATTATGTCACCATCTCTGCCTCTGCCAATCTTAGCATTTAGGTCCCCCATTACCATAAGGACTTCTTGTGAATTATTAGGGATGACATAAAAAAAACAACAAAAAACCCCCCAAAAACTGAGACCTGAGTGACGTCAACTTCGTTCTATCAATTAAATAAAACTCACGATTTGCTTTCTTTTGGTGGTCGTTGCCTAGTATTTTCACGTAATTATTTATTGGTCAGTGCCAGGCTATTAATTTAAGAAGGCTACGCTGCGACTCGAGATTCAATGAAGGCCTCTTGCTCTAGGTGAAAAGTGTAGGATCTGCTCTCAAATTGATGTAAAAATGGAAACGGAAAATTTTAAGGCGATGGGTTACATCTGGGATCCTTTACATGTGTGGGTGTTTATTCTTGGGTATCGTGTTGTTGTCAGGGTACTGGTTTTTGACTCACAACACGACCGGAATTAAGGTCTGAGATTCGAACTGTGATTTGACGGTACGTGTTGTGGAAAGGCATTTTGCATACAGTTTCCTGTGTCCCTTCAGGTTGGTCTGTTAGATCTGGCAAAAATCAATTCGTTTGTGATGTTATGCGCCTCGTTAAAAAAAACCTTATAACATCCCCCAGCCGGTATAACCGTAGCGATTATAGCCTGGCACTGACCAAAGAATGATGCCAAAAGATTAGTCTTTTGCCACAAAAGAAAACAAGTCGTGAGTTTTAGTCATAAGTTCAACGAATGGAATCACTTGTTACCTTGAGCTCTACTAACGATAACTCACTAGAAGCTGCACAAACCTAAAAAAGGACGTTAAACTACAAAAGTCCTAGATGGTTCTAGTGTCAGGCTATAAGTTAATGATGGCTACGATGTAACCACCAACACACAAAACAATGTCTAATCTTTAAAGTTTATAGTTTGATTAATACAATTTAGTGAGTGCTACTTATCAAAATGGGTGGAATAAAACAATAACAAAGTGCCGAGTGACGTCAATTTCGTTCTATTGTCTATCAACAATATTGCCCAAAGATTGGCACGAAATAGGCTTCAACAGTCGTGACGTCACTTCCCTCGTAATGACACATAGTAACTTAGTAACTGGTTCTAAACTATCGGAACAATGGCGGACGCCCTTATGAAATACTTCTCCGTCGAGCATAAAAGTGTATCCAGAGGAGAAAAACATTATAAATCTGATCATGTTTTGACTTTTAAACATTCTGATCATTCTGAAAAAGTTCTAGCCAGCATGAAGAATAGAAAATATTGATTTTCTTTCTGTAGAACCAAGCTACTCGTTGCTGGGCGGACGTGACATCAGACTATTGAATATATTGTTACTGATCGTTACAAAGAACAGAATAAGCTCCATGGGCCTTAAGCTCTGAATGTAGCCATCGTTAACTCATAGCCTAACATTGACCAACAAATGACGTCAAAAGACACGTCTTTGGCCACAAAAGAAAACAAATCGTGAGGTGCATTTAACAGTTCAACTAATGGGATCACTTGTTTCCTTGAACAATATTAAAAGCAAATCACTAGGCGATCCACAAACCTAAAAATGATGTCAAAATATGGATCTTAGCAGGTCTTACTGTCAGGCTATAAGTTAACGATGGCTACGCTCTGAAGGACTACATTTTTGAAGTTTCTGGTTTGAGAATATAAATAAATAAAATTAAAATAAAATAAAATTCCCTTTATTCATCCCATAGGGGAAAATTGTCTCTTGGATCTATTCCAAGGGAAGACTGGAATAACCCAGGCGTCAGCCGCAGTGCAGTGCAGCAAAATTGATCAAGCGCGAGGTAGCAGCTTCTTATGGTTCACACTATTATGTTATGACGATCGACCCAATCAGCAAAGTCCGGTCCGCATTCGTGCACCGTCGCGAACCCGCCTGGTAGCATCGTCACAATACACCTTTCGACTAGATGCTCTGCCGTTTCGGGTTCTTGCCCACAGCGTGGACATATTGGACATGAAGTTAGACCCCACTGATGTAACGCACCGGCCGTTAGGCAGCTCCTCGACCGAAGCCGATTCGCAGCTACCCAGTGTCTCCTCTTACTGGTATCAAAGCCTGGCAACTTCTCACCAAGCTTAGAGGAGTGTAGGTCCCCGCCCCCACGAGGGATTGAATTCGTCCAAACCGACTTCCATCTCGTATGTGCAGCTCTGTCCGTAGTCAGGGATTCTGCGTACAAGGGTTGCCGGGACTTATTTCGGCTCGAAACGGGGGCACCGTTCATTATGCGCATGAAAGGGGTATCCCCATTCCCACTCTCTTTGATCTTACTCAGCCAGTTTCCCGTAATGGTCTCCCTCCGGACATCGGGGGGCTGGATCGCTGCCATTACCGGGCCCCATTCTCTAGGGGTTGTTGCTAGCGTTCCCGACACTATGTGCATCGACTTGCGAAGTTTTACATCCACCTTCTCAACGTTTCTGCTTCTACCCCACACTGGAGCGCAATACTCCGCGGTGGAATAGCATAGTGCCAGGGCGGATGTTCTCAGGAGCGCTTGGCTAGCGCCCCAAGTCGATCCCGCCAGCTTCCTCAGAAGACTGTTGCGTTTCTCTATCTTCCGGGCAACCCCTTCGAGATGAACCCGATAGGTAAGGCTGCGATCCAACGTCACCCCTAAATATTTTGGACGCGGCTCATATGGGAGTGGCTTGTCCCCGACTAGGACATTCAGTTTACGGGTGTGCCAACCACTGCATAAGTGAAATGCAGTGGCCACGGTTTTTGAAGTGTTCATCTTCAGGTACCACTTGTCAAAGTAGGATTTGAGTCTGGTGACGTCCTCGCTGAGTACGCTCTCGAGACGGGTCCACACTTTACTCTGAGTAACGAGTGCCCAGTCGTCTGCGTATCCCAGCCTCAGGGAGGAAGTGTTCGGCATATCGCTAATGTAAACGTTAAACAACATTGGCGCAAGTACCGACCCCTGAGGGACCCCATTCTTCAATTTCCTTACTTTGCTCGTGACGTCTCCCAGCGCGACGTGGAATTGCCTTTCCCTAAGATCGAAGAGAACAACTTCAAGGTCTTTTTGCACCTTATGATTTTTGCAAGTTTGAGCATTAACCCATCGCACCAGACCGTATCGTACGCCGCTGATAGGTCTATAAACACAGCACCTGTTTGCTGTTTTCTCTCGAACCCGTGCTCAATATGCTCTGTAAGGGCAATGACCTGCTCCGTGGTGCACCTCCCTTCCCTTAAGCCTGCCTGCTCAGGTGGCAGGGCAGCGTCTAGGACCGGCCCCCATCGGTTTAATAGAACACGCTCCAACAATTTGTAAAGACAGCTCAGCAGCGATATGGGTCTGTAACTGTCTGCCTCCTTCGCCGGCTTCCCTGGCTTCAGGATGGCAACTATCTTCGCGTGCTTCCACACTTGTGGAAGCTTTCCTTTTGCAAGGATGTCAGACATTGCCTCTGCTAGCCAGGCCCGTGCCCTGGGGCCCAGATGCGTCACCATATCGGGATATACACCATCTATCCCTGCTGCTTTGCCGTTCTTCACTTCGCTAATGGCTGCACCCACTTCTCGGGGTCCAGTCCAGTCCGACTCCTCCGCAGGTAGCGAGTCAAAAATCGTACGGTACGCCTTGCGGACACCGCGCTCAAAAGCCTGATTAGGGACCCGCTTACTACGGTTCTTAATATTCTTGGCAATTGTGTCTGCCTCGCATTCCGGTGCAGCCTTCGCGAAATTCCGATCTGGGTCCAATTTCTTTATCAAACGCCAAGCGTGGCGGCTGGAGTGTGTAAAGTCGAGACTTTCCACGGTCTCCTGCCACCGTTGCTTCCTTCCCTCTGCCAGAGACTGAAGTAGTCTATCGGCTGCGTCCTGGGACTGGGTCTGCTGGTACTCTCGGTACAGCTCTTCCGACTCTGCCGTCCAGCAAGGGGTGTAGAATTTCCGTTTGCCCCGTGGAATAGAGCGTTGAGCGCTCTTAACCAGTAGCCTACTGAATCTGGTTATATTCTTGGACTTGGGAGGAATGGCAGGGCAGACCTGCTCGATATAGGAACTGAATTCCTCCCAGTCAGCCTTCCTGAAATTCCATCTGCAAAGTGGGAGAGACTGCACCCTCGGTATTGTCACCCCAGCTGTGACAAGAACCGGCCTGTGCTGGCTATGCGGAAAGTCCCCGAGGACTGTCCGCTTCACCTGCAGCGGTTCACCGTTCGCGCCTTTCGTTACAAGGGTGAGGTCTGGAGTATACTCCTTCTTATGGCGGGTACCCCGGAAGGTACCCTTGGCTGTAGGATCGTACACTAGGTGTAGATCATTACAGCCCATCCATGAGCGGAGTTGTCTTCCTGCCTCGTTGCAGTCTCGGTAGCCCCATTCGTGATGGTGGCTATTAAAGTCTCCCAGACAGATGGAAGGATGGCTGACCACCGGTACCGGTGGTGTAGTCAAAGTCGCTCTAGGTGGTTTGTAAATATTATGCAAACACAGTCCACCTACTTCCACGGAAATTCGGTTCACCCCATTGCTGTCCGTTACGCTCTCAATGACCCTTACCTTCGATGGCTCTTTAGCGTAAACGCTAACCCCTCCTTTGAGCCTCGAAGTGTCCTCGCGTTGGACCACCGTATAGCCTGGGATCTGGAATCGGGAAGATTGCGCGCCTGAATAAAGGTGGGTCTCCTGTAACAGGAGGATATCTACGCAGTGAACGGCCAATAGCTTTGATAAAAGCTCATTTTTTGCCATACTCTGGCTCTCGACGTTCAGGGACAATATACGCGTCAGTTCGCCATCCCCGCTGTCGCATTTTCCGATCGGCAGGCCGCGAATCGATTGATGCATGGGACGTTTGCTTTTTTCTCGGACGTGCCGACGACCCTGGCGACACGAACGCGGTATTATTTGGCTAGGCGGCAGACCGCTTCGCCATTGACGGGACTGATTGGGACTCGACATAAGGATAATAGTGTGGCGCCCGGGATAGGGCTGCTATTCGGGCACCGGGTTTGGATCAAATTTAGTCACACACCGGGGCGAGCAGCTCATGTGGCTCGTTGGCTCGATACCCGGGATGGTCTCGTGACGGTCGACCGGGATTTACACCTTTGCCCTCCCGTGTGCCTCAAGCCCCCTCACCAACTGCAAGGTAAAGATCCACGAGGGGGAGTGCGAGGTGACTTGCTCAAAGCAATACAGCGCAGCGGCGGGTGATCGAACAAGGTACCTTTCGGGTACGAAGCAAAGACCGAACGCTGAGCCACGCTGCGATCCAATATAATTTGAATTTGTTTCCATTGCTTGATTTGAAGGAAACTTTTTTTTGGCGATACTGAAAATAATAGCTGGGCTTTGCTGAAGCACAATAGATGTGTATAACAAGATATGAAGTGAGTAGAAAAGTGCCAGAAGACAATAGAGAATAAAAATTTTTTTTCGCGGCGGTGGTGGGGTTTGAACCTGCGACCTTATTGGTACGACAACTCCGCCTGGCAGGTGAGAGCGTGGCTCTACCGTGTGAGCTATCCACGAACACAAAATATTCGTTTCAAACCCAAAGTCATTTCTAGATCCCTCTCTCACCCACTTCTTGAGATCGCCGATTCGTTCGCCACCATCGCGAAGTAATTTTGACCAGCAGTTAAGCTTAATAGCCAATATTCTCATCACAAACATATAACATAGAAACGATTGAGACATTGAGTATGCTCCGGTGTATGGGGTGAATTTTTAATTCAGAAAAGTGAGTGGAGCAGGCACTTATGTTGGTAACAACAAGATATGAAGTGAGTAGAAAAGTGCCAGAAGACAATAGAGTATAAACATATTTTTTTTCGCGGCGGTGTGGGGTTGAACCTGCGACCTTATTGTACGCACTCCGCCTGGCAGGGAGCGTCTTACTGTGAGCTACCACAACACAAAATATTCGTTCTCAACCAGTCTTCTGGATCTCTCTCACCCACTTCTTGATACCCATTGTTCGCCACCATCGGAAGTAATTTGACCAGCAGTTAGCTTAATAGCCAATTTTTCTATCACCATATAATGACGATTGAGACATTGGTATTGCTTCTGTATGGTAATTATTCGAAGTGAGTGGGCGAAGATGGATCAACAAGATGAGTGAGAGAAAATCAGAAGACATTGGATTAAAAATTTTTTTTCGTGGTGTTGAACCTGCGCCTTATTGACGCACGTCTCACCTGCCAGGGGGTTGTCTACCAATACGGTCGAGGTTCCCAACCCACAACCGTCGAAAAAAAATTTTTATTCTCTATTACCCCTTCTGGACTTTTCTACCACTTCATATCTTGTTGTACCAATAAGTCTGTACCACTAATTTTGAATTAAAATTCACCATACACCGAAACATTCTAATCGTTCATTATATGTTTGTGATGGGGAATTTGTATTAGAAAATGTGGTCAGACTTATGTGGAACAACGGGATAGAATGTGGTGAGAAAGGTCCAGAAGACATTGGTTGAAAAATATTTTGTGTCGGTGGTGGTTACCGCGATATGCACGCTCTCACCTGCCAGGCGGAGTTGTCGTACCAATAAGGTCGCAGTTCAAACCCCACCACCGCGCGGAAAAAAATTTTTATTCTCTATTGTCTTCTGGCACTTTTCTACTCACTTCATATCTTGTTGTTACACATAAGTGCTGCTCCACTCACTTTTCTGAATTAAAAATTCACCCCATACACCGGAGCATATCAATGTCTCAATCGTTCTTGTTATATGTTTGTATGAGAATATTGGCATAAGCTTAATGCTGGTCAAAATACTTCGCGATGGTGGCGAAGAACGCGATCTCAGAAGTGGGAGAGAGGATCTAGAAATGACTTGGGTTTGAAACGAATATTTGTTTCTGGTACTCACACGGTAGAGCACGCTCACTGCCAGGGAGTTGTCGTACCAATAAGTCGCAGTCAAACCCCACGCCGCGAAAAAAATTTTATTCTCTATTGTCTTCTGGACTTTTCTACTCACTTCATATCTTGTTGTTACCAACATAATGCTGCTCCACCACTTTCGAATTAAAAATTCACCCATCACGGAGCATATAATGCTCAATCGTTTCTATGTTATATTTTGTGATGAAAATTGGCTATTAAGCTAACTGTGGTCAATTACTTCCGATGGTGCGACGAACGGCATCTCAAGAGTGGGTGAGAGAGGGACTAGAAATGACTTGGTTTGAAACGAATATTTTTGTTCGTGGTGTCACCGTAGAGCACGCTCTCACTGCCAGCGGAGTTGTCGTACCAATAGGTCGCAGGTTCAAACCCACCACCGCCGCGAAAAAATTTTTTTCTCTATGTCTTCTGGCACTTTTCTACTCACTTCATATCTTGTTGTTACCACATAAGTCCTCTCCACTCACTTTTCTGGATTAAAAATTCACCCCATACACCGGAGCATATCAATGTCAATCGTTCTATGTTATATGTTTGGATGAGAATATTGGCTATTAAGCTTAACTGCGTCAAAATTACTTCGCGATGGGGCGAACGAATCGGCGATTCAAGAAGTGGGTGAGAAGGATCTAGAAATGACTTTGGGTTTGAAACGAATATTTTGGTTCGTGGATAGCTCACCGTAAGCACGCTCTCACGCGGCGGAGTTCGTACATAAGTCGCGTTCAAACCACACCGCGCGAAAAAATTTTATTCTCATTGTCTCTGGCACTTTTCTACCATTCAATCTTGTTGTTACACATAAGGCCTGCTCACTCACTTTTCTGATTAAAAATTCCCATACACCGAGCTACTCAATGCTCACGTTTATTTATATTTTGTGATGAGAATATTGGCTATTAGTACTGTGGTCAAAATACTTCGCGTGTGGAACGATCGCGATCCAAGAGTGGTGAAGAGGACTAAATACTTGTTTGAAACGAATATTTGTGTCGTGATAGCTCACACGGTAAGCCCGCTCTCACCTGCCAGCGAGTTGTCGTACCAATAAGTCGCAGGTTCAAACCCCACACCGCCGCGAAAAAAATTTATTCTCTATTGTTCTGGCATTTTCTACTCACTTCATATCTTGTTGTTACCAACAAAGTGCCTGCTCCACTCACTTTTCTGATTAAAAATTCACCCCATACACCGGAGCATACTCAATGTCTCAATCGTTTCTATGTTATATGTTTTGATAAATATGGCTATTAAGCTTAACTGCTGTCAAAATTACTTCGCGATGGGGCGAACGAATCGGCGATCTCAAGAAGTGGGTGAGAGAGGGATCTAGAAATGACTTTGGGTTTGAAACGAATATTTTGTGTTCGTGGATAGCTCACACGGTAGAGCCACGCTCTCACCTGCCAGGCGGAGTTGTCGTACCAATAAGGTCGCAGGTTCAAACCCCACCACCGCCGCGAAAAAAAAATTTTTATTCTCTATTGTCTTCTGGCACTTTTCTACTCACTTCATATCTTGTTGTTACCAACATAAGTGCCTGCTCCACTCACTTTTCTGAATTAAAAATTCACCCCATACACCGGAGCATACTCAATGTCTCAATCGTTTCTATGTTATATGTTTGTGATGAGAATATTGGCTATTAAGCTTAACTGCTGGTCAAAATTACTTCGCGATGGTGGCGAACGAATCGGCGATCTCAAGAAGTGGGTGAGAGAGGGATCTAGAAATGACTTTGGGTTTGAAACGAATATTTTGTGTTCGTGGATAGCTCACACGGTAGAGCCACGCTCTCACCTGCCAGGCGGAGTTGTCGTACCAATAAGGTCGCAGGTTCAAACCCCACCACCGCCGCGAAAAAAAAATTTTTATTCTCTATTGTCTTCTGGCACTTTTCTACTCACTTCATATCTTGTTGTTACCAACATAAGTGCCTGCTCCACTCACTTTTCTGAATTAAAAATTCACCCCATACACCGGAGCATACTCAATGTCTCAATCGTTTCTATGTTATATGTTTGTGATGAGAATATTGGCTATTAAGCTTAACTGCTGGTCAAAATTACTTCGCGATGGTGGCGAACGAATCGGCGATCTCAAGAAGTGGGTGAGAGAGGGATCTAGAAATGACTTTGGGTTTGAAACGAATATTTTGTGTTCGTGGATAGCTCACACGGTAGAGCCACGCTCTCACCTGCCAGGCGGAGTTGTCGTACCAATAAGGTCGCAGGTTCAAACCCCACCACCGCCGCGAAAAAAAAATTTTTATTCTCTATTGTCTTCTGGCACTTTTCTACTCACTTCATATCTTGTTGTTACCAACATAAGTGCCTGCTCCACTCACTTTTCTGAATTAAAAATTCACCCCATACACCGGAGCATACTCAATGTCTCAATCGTTTCTATGTTATATGTTTGTGATGAGAATATTGGCTATTAAGCTTAACTGCTGGTCAAAATTACTTCGCGATGGTGGCGAACGAATCGGCGATCTCAAGAAGTGTGTGAGAGAGGGATCTAGAAATGACTTTGGGTTTGAAACGAATATTTTGTGTTCGTGGATAGCTCACACGGTAGAGCCACGCTCTCACCTGCCAGGCGGAGTTGTCGTACCAATAAGGTCGCAGGTTCAAACCCCACCACCGCCGCGAAAAAAAAAAAATTTTATTCTCTATTGTCTTCTGGCACTTTTCTACTCACTTCATATCTTGTTGTTACCAACATAAGTGCCTGCTCCACTCACTTTTCTGAATTAAAAATTCACCCCATACACCGGAGCATACTCAATGTCTCAATCGTTTCTATGTTATATGTTTGTGATGAGAATATTGGCTATTAAGCTTAACTGCTGGTCAAAATTACTTCGCGATGGTGGCGAACGAATCGGCGATCTCAAGAAGTGGGTGAGAGAGGGATCTAGAAATGACTTTGGGTTTGAAACGAATATTTTGTGTTCGTGGATAGCTCACACGGTAGAGCCACGCTCTCACCTGCCAGGCGGAGTTGTCGTACCAATAAGGTCGCAGGTTCAAACCCCCAC
>NC_088362.1:46396693-46406693 GCF_034508935.2 Berghia stephanieae
ATCTCGTACTTTGATGTTGGCTTTCAAACCAACTCGTATGTTGATGTTGGCATTCAGACCAATCTCCTATGTTGATTAAATATTATTCTATGTAAACCAACTTCTTGATTTAAGGTTGAAGGTTGAAATAAAAAGAAATATTAAATCTTGCATTATCACAAAGACAACAAATTATATTTATCCACTTCCAAAAAATATATAATGGGAAGATAACAAGATAAGATCAACATGAAATTAATTTTAGGGATACGTGAAAGAAATTAGAACGTGTTTGATTCATGGCATGATTTGCTTTTAAGATGGAATCAATTAAAATACACATACTTGAACATACCATATTAATGTTTAAATATTCATAATATTCTCACAAACATTCCTTCCGACAACACTCTCACACACGAGTAATATCTCGATAATAAGTCGTATTTTTTAAAACATTATCAAGAGAGAAAACAATAAGTTTTAATCTACATTCCATGTTATCTACACAAGTAGGACTAAATATATCCTTAATGAATGCAGCCGATGATCAGAAAGATTTAAAATACTTCTATCTGTGAGCATGCTCCTCTAGTTTGAATAACTTACACCTTTTTAAAAGTATTTTGGCCAGAAAACACGTCCTTCAAGATTGTATCGTTGGATTAAAATGACTTTCATTTTACTTTTTTTTTAAATTGACCTTATATCCACTAAACGTGCTCAAAGCGGTTTACAAAGGGTCCCTAAATATAACGCCTAGTTCCAATCAAATCGGTCACTGGCACTTTAAATTAACTTATCATATTCAATTCACACATACACACACACATTTAAAACTGACAAGTTTAAAACCAAATTGATTTGATAATAGGTTTCAATAATAAACTTAATAAAATAAATACTAGGAATATAATACTGTGCTCCACATAAAAAAGTTCAGTTTTAACTGTTTACTTAAATCATGATAAAAAGTTCATTTCAAAAATGCGGTTTGTCTGGATAGGCAAATTGTTTTTTATCCTTTCAAAGAGATAAAAAAAGGTCAATCTTTTAAGAAATAACGAAAGTATTAATTTATCAATCCCTGATGGCCATATTGATTTTCTCAGTAAGAATAATAGTGGATGGGGCCCTTTAGGCCTGACTTGTATCAGATCCATAATAATATCAAAGCTTGACGAATCAATCAATCAAGATAGATAAATATGTACCAGCCTCTCATTAGTACCACTAGTTGAGGGGTTTGGGGATCTTGTGAGAAGTGACCAACCGTCTCAAAACGGTATTATGTCGGGAAGACCTAGGTGCTAAAACTTGAATTTTTTTGACAAAAAACATTTTTTTTAAAGTAGTCCTTCAGATCCATACACTTTTTCACATTGTAGAAACTAAAAAATTAGTGTTTCCTATCAATTTAATTCTAAAGTCATTTTTCGGAGCCCAATTCATCCCGATATAATACCGATTCGAGACGGAGGGTCACATATGCCACTCTGACCAGTAGCTCCACGGTTCGAAGTTCTTTATATATAGAAAGTGCAATGTTGAGTCATTGGGGAAGGCTCTTTACTCAGGAACAGAATCTCTCAACGGTGCGGTCTTTGCTTCGTACACAAAAGGTACCGGCGCCTGGTTTACTCCGGTCTTCCCTTAGAATAGACTATAAAGACAAATTTCCTCTATGGGTTACTTAATTTATTTATCTATTTTATTTATTTATTTATCTATATATGCTGTATATTTATTCTCTCATCGTATTCAAGAATAACGTGAGTTTTGATAGTTAACTTGATTGCCCTGTCTTAAAAGAATTCTTACTTTTTCGTCCTAAAGGGTGGCGATCACCCCCTTCACAAATATTATATTAAGTCCTCCACAAGGAGCCGTCGTCTTTTATCAATAAAAACAAAGACAGCGCATTATCACCTTAGTTCATTTTTACCATATAGGCTAGTGTTCTAATTTTTAATGCGCAACTGTGATTTATCTAGATTAAATAAAACTATTTTTAGTATATCCTATGCACATAAGTTCGGACAAGAGGCATTGGCATCTGACGTTTTTCATGGTTTATCTTTTTTTGATTCATGTAATGCTCAAGCGACGGCAATTAACGATGGAAAAAGGTGTCATCATTTTAGGTAGTTTTTCTTTTTAGTTTTGTCAAAATATCAAAAGTCTGTGAAGTCTCAGTTTTTAAAAAGATATTTTAACAATATTTTTATATAAAATTCACGTTTTATGGCCAAAATCTAATAAGACATCGAAGTCTTGGGTTTAATAACTTTAAACAAAATCGATAAATAAAAGCAGACTTTATCTCGACAAAATATAACCAAGAAGACGTTTTGTCAATATATACATCTTGTATTCATCGTTGACATATCGTGAAATCGAGCTTTACAAGAAATGAGTGATAAATCATGCGTCTTTCTGAAGGCCATAGGACTGTTCTAGACGCCTTCTGACAGCCGGCTTTTATCACGATTGGAATAATTAATCACGAAGGAAACCATTGGATGGGTATAGATAGAAACTTAGCCCTCCTCTTCCTCCTCCTTTATTCCATTCTTCTTCTCCGTCTCCTTGTTATCCTCTCCCATCCTCTTAACTTGTTGCTCCTCCTCCTCTTCCTCTTTGTCATCATCCTCTTCTTCTTCTTCTTCTTCTTCTTCTTCTTCTTCTTCTTCTTCTTCTTCTTCTTCTTCTTCTTCTTCTTCTTCGTCTTCTCTTTTCACGTTCTCCTCCTTTCATGTTCATCCCCCTCCTCCTACTGCCAACTACTACTACACTACTACTACTACTACTACTACTACTACTACTACTACTACTACTACTACTACTACTACTACTACTACTACTACTACTACTACTACTACTACTTCTTCTACTACTTATTTATTTATTTATCTATTTATTTGATACTTCAGTTCCTCGACCCCTCCTACCCTTGGATGCTATATGCATATCAATTTTCAACTATGGAAATAATTAATCTCAACTAAGAAAACAAGGGGAAAGAACACAGAGCCTCACGCTCACACAGGATTTAAACGCGCGTGTTGTCAGAATGCTATTCAGTCCTTTAGCAAAAATTTTATTATTTTTTTCGATTCTAGAGCATAACTGGGTCATAATCAGAAAATGCAAACTATTATTGTTATCCAGTTTCACACAACCAAATTATGTGAAAGTCTCTCCTTGGGTAATTTCAAGAGGCCGACTTCACCCTGAGGTCATGTTTATATAAAATGAACAAAATTGACGTCACTCAGCCCTTTGTTATTGCTTTAAACAACCATTTGAATTAGTTCTCACTAAATGTTATCAATGTCTAAAAACGTTCAAGGTTACACACAATTTTGTGTGTTAGTACATTTTATCCAGTTGGCGGAAGTTGTAATTATTTTACCTAAACGCATAGCATCCACAAGATTTCAATTTAATTAAAGTCACAAGATAATCCTGATTATTTTCAAATGAACATCTTTCAAATTAAACAGTTTAATGTTGACGGTCTAGACGTACGCTGAGAAATATAGTTCTCTACTCGCTTTCCTGAGATCGTTTTTTTTCTCTATTGTCTATTTCTTTAGGCAAACCTCACCGTGTATTTAAGGCATTGTCATGCTTGTGCCACGTCACAAAGTTCAATTCATCTATGATTTTAGATTATATCCGTTATAATAATGTGAAAGAACATATTATTTTCTTTACATCGACAGTCGTTTATGAATTTTTAAAAATATCATCAAGTAATTTTACTTATGTCGACATCTATTTCACACGGAGCTTACTGACTCTGGAGTTGATGTACGTACGTATAGAAAGAAAGAAAATGTCCTGTCTTTATTATATAATAAGACAATTTGATAAGCTAAGAGATTTCAGAGTATGAAATAACTTGGCCCATCCATTCCACACGAAGCTGACTGTGGATGTGTTGTACGCATAGTAAGGAATTGCCCTGTATTTATACTAAAATAAGAAAAATTGATAAGCTGAGAGAATTAACATAGAAATAATAATGTGTAATAATTTGGCATATCGATAGTGCAAGAGTGGGTAAGAATTCGGGAATGGAAAATCTCTGACGGTAAAGTGGAACCATAACTATGATGAATCGCTCTCATATTTTAAGGGTCATAGCGTATATTGTTCCTGATGGATTCAAGTGTTGTTTAACCCTTACATGGCGAGATTGAATTTATTTCCAATTGAAATTTTCCCATTACACATAATGTATTTATTATCACTTTACAATCGTACTTCCGAGCATTTGGGAACCTGATAATTGTTGTTATTGTTGCCGTATTTATTTATTTATTTATTTATTTATTTATTTATTTATTTATTTATACTTTTTTTTCGAAGACTACAATGTTACTAGTGTACACCTGTGTGAGTGTGTCAATATTGTATTGTTATAAATGTGTAACCAAATGACAAATTGCCACTTTTTAGGACAATAAAGATTTATTACTATTATTATTATTATTATTATTATTATTATTATTATTATTATTATTATTATTATTATTATTATTATTATTATTATTATTTATTATTATTATTTTTAAATTATTATTATTGTTACTATTATTAATTCAGTTGGTAGAGCACTCGCTTCACAATCAGAGAGTATTGACTCCTGGGGGTATTCGAGATTTTGTCTGACCCTCTGTTAACCCTGGAATGAATGGGTAACTTGGTCTGTTAGATCTGGCGGAAGTACAGTACTTTGTGGTGGATTAACGTTCTATCCAAAGGGTAGCAATATTGTCCATTTAACGTGAGGAACCCGCATTAACCCCAATTCCTTATGGTTCTAAAGGATTACCGGAGTTTCGGGTTTCAGAATGTTTGACAATTGACTGATAAGATATAGTCATCACAAAAAATCAGCCTGCCTGGACTCTAGCTGGGTCCTCAGTGGCCCTGATTACATTTTCAGATAATTCACTGTGTATAGCGACTGGTGGTAAGACACTCACTTTTGGATCGGAAGGTCCTGGGTTCAAGCTTCGCTCGGCGCATAGTTGAGTCCTTGGAATAGGTTCTTCATTTACATTCATTCTCTCGGGTGTAAAAAAGTACTCAGACCGTTAACAATGTTTTTCTGTCCGAAAAAATGTAATATCGCCTAACAGGCGTCATGTCTCGTTCTATATGTTAAGTGTTGCTGTTGTAAAGCCTTTTGAGACTTCGAGTGGATATTGTGCGATATAAAAACTCATTTTTTAAAATAGCAACTGTATACTAAAACCAAATGGAAAGTGCTATGTGACGTTATCTTTAGTCATTCTCTACAGATTACGACTAACCACAATTTGGTATATTTATGATAATTACTTACCGACTGAGAACATGCATACATTCTATAAATACACATACCTTATCAAAAAAAAATATATATATATCTCTATGGTGACATAATACATTATCTCTGTGATAACTTTGGAAATTTTCAGATAATTGCATTGAATAAATTCTGAGAAATGTTTGACACAGTATCCCATACCCCTTGAAAAATACATATTGAGAAAATAGCAAATATAAAGAGCTTTCCTTTTTTCACGCTTTCCTTACTACCTGTACCCTTTTCGACTGTGTTTTTCGTGCCTTTATAGTATATTTTGAGAAGTTGGACTTCAATAATATTATTTCTAAGATTATAAAATATCGTTTTGCACCAAATTCTCAAGATTGATTATTTGAAAGTTTTTCCTTATAATTTGACCCAAACCGCCCATTAATAACAATCACTAACTTGTGTTTTGTGTTTTATGTCTTTTTAATCGCCCTGTCTCTTGATAAAGGAGAAATCCACAGCGTTCAATCCACTCGCTCCTCTTAATAAAACTGGAGCTTAAATCTAACCTCATCATTAATTCTTTAGCTGTTACTACTCACTTAATACTACTCACTTTGTGCGGCTATGTGGTCTTGTGGTATGACACTCTCTTTCGGATCGGAAGGTCCAGGGTTCGACCCTCGCGCTCGGCGCATAGTTGAGTCCTTGGAGAAGACTCTTTACTTACATTCTCTCACCATACTCAGGTGTAAAATTAATACCTGGCCGTTAACAGCGTTGTCGAGGTCCAAAAAATTGTAATATTGCCTAACAGGCGTCGTGTCCTGTCCTACATGTTAAATGTTTCTGTTGACCAGGGAACCCTTGTAAAGCGCTTTGAGCACATTTAGTGGATATTGCGCTATATAAAGCTCAGTTTTATATTTTTTTAAATTTATTTTTTTATTTTTAAAAAATAAAAATGGATTCAGTATGTGATGTCAGATCAGATTAGAGTAAATACAAACCCAGCCTTGAAAGGGTTAAGAGGTGAATCAGTTTACATGGATTGATAAATATTGATGACATGCAAATTCAGAATGAATGCAAAATTAACGATCATGAAGAAATGACGTGCACGTGAGCGCAATCGAAGTGAGTGCATTTCGTCATGATGAAATCGTGCCGTCTCTTTGCCCACTATCTAATCATTTTGTGTCCGACCTAAATGTGACCCAACGTCTCAAAACGGTTGTGTGTCGGGATGGACCAGAGGCTAAAAAGTTAGATTAAAGTTAAACTGGTCAAAATATAAAATGTTGGTATTTAGCACAGTAAAATATTATATTCCATCTCCTCTTTAAAGCATATAAACTCAGCTTAAGCATAATTTTTCCGGCTACAAATTCCATTTTCAGCATCTTAATCATCCCGATTTAATACCGTTTTGAGACGAGGGGTCACAAGTAAGAGATAATATGTGACTCACCATCTCAAAGCGGTATTATTTAGAATTAACATGATAAGAAATATTAACTTTGAGTTTCTTGAATGGTATAAAATTGTATTTATTCTCCACCATAACGAATAGAAATAAACCCCCAAGTTTCCTATTTGGGACCCGATAGCTCAGTTGGTAGAGCACTCGCTTCACAAGCAAAGGGACCAAGATCAATCCCGGATGCAGTCGAGTTGGGTTTTTTTTTCTGACCTCCCCGTCTACCTAGCAGTAAATGGGTAGGTGAGTCGGCTATACTTGCCGGAAAGTACTTTGCCATAAACCAGCGTCCTAAACAAAGGATAGCAAGCAATTGCTATTGTCCCTTTCACGAAGAAAATGTAATTTATACCGACACATGAGAAATCGTGGGATAATTTCTATTCGTTGTGATGGAGAATAATATGATATACCGGGTTTTTTAAAACATTTTAATCAACTCAATGTTCACTTTCTTTAATCGTTTTATTTCTAAATTTACTTTTTGTCATCCGATTCATCCCAACATAACATCGTTTGTGGCGGTTGGTCACATTAATGTATAGATAGTGAAAAGCTGACTGATAATTTTGAACTTATTTAATGTTATGGGCACTTGAGTGAGCCAACAACCTACTTCTTCTTGGTTGTCTGATCAATATGAATGAGTAGCCGAGTCTATTCAGATCTGGTGGGAAGTGCTTTGCGATATACACCATTGCATTACTCAGAGGGCAAAAAGAAGTAAAAATGCCCTACGTAAAGCATCATAGCAAAATTGCAAGATAAATTGAGACTCGATGGCTGGTCATGACTAGATTAGACAAGATGCAATCACTGATTGACATGTGTGTTTGGCTAAAATAAACTTTCACATTCCTCTCTTCTTCTTTCAGCTTATCCCGATTTTTGCAGGTTTGCCATAATGAATGCCACATCTCCATGCATCTCGGTTCAGCCATCATCTTCCTCCAGGCCCGGTGACCCAACAACCTACATGCATAACAATTCAAATTCAATTCAAATGTTTATTTTATGCCATTGGCCAATAGTCATAGCATCTCTCTATGAAAAATTATTTTAACAATTTTAATAAGAAAGGAATCTCATGCTTTAAGTAATCCTTTATAGCTTAAAAACAAGCGGTAATAGTTATAATACTAATACTAATAATAATAATAATAATAATAATAATAATAATAATAATAATAATAATAATAATAATAATAATAATAATAATAATAATAATAATAATAATAATAATATGATAATAGCATACAGGAGATGTTTCGTGTGATATATTATTATATATATATATATATATATATATATATATATATATATACATATTATAGTTAGTAGTATAGCTTTTAACTTTGTATATTACAGTCTCTTAGTACATTAAGTAGTTAAGTAGTTTATATATGGTATCGGTGCTTGAGGTTAGACATTTTAAATTTTAAAATAGACAAGGATGAGTTGGTAGAAAATAGAATATGGATATCTACCTAACAAAACAGTTTCAGTTGTAATATTGCAATTTTCTTAATTTTGAATCTAGAAGAACCTCACTTCCAAAAGCTCTCTGAAACTACTAGCTGACTGTTACTCTATACTACAGTCCCCACCCCCTCCCCCTTAACACACTCTTACATAAATATTCTATTTTTACACAGTTTAATAGATGATATTATATTTTTGAAAACACTCGGTGGTTGGCGTAAAAATTAAGAAGTCTCTAACAGATGTATTGGGTTTCATAACATTTCTATACAACCACGAACGACCACCTGTTTTTGATGACGCAGGGAAGAGCAACATAAACAAAAAATATCGGAAAGGGGGGAGGGGGGGGGGGGGGTTGAAGTATCTCTAAGTCCGATCATCCATCATCAACGACTATCATTAACAAGTTGAGAGGTTGCTTGGGATGGCTGAAGAGCAAGTTTTTTATATTTTTACTAAACTCATAACATTCAGTCAGTCTGTTTACCAATGTGTACTGTTAACCGGTTAACTGACGGACCCTGGAAAAACCTCGTATTTAAAAATTTGGCTAGAAAACTCGTCCTTCAAATATCGATCGGTATAATAAATAGAGCATTTATATAGCGCAATATCCACAAAACGTGCTCAAAGCTCTTACAAGGGGTCCCTGGCCAACAGCAACACTTAACATGTAGGACGGAACATGAACGCCTGCTAGGCGATATTACATTTTTTTCGGACAGAGACAACGCTGTTCATCTTGGCAAAAACTGTCAAACCTGGGCCTTCTTTTGCAGTTAACTGGTTAATGATAGATTGGTTCGTTGGTGGCTTTTCAGATGGGTTTTATACTAAACAAAGGAGCAATGAGATTTCATAATATAATTAAATGTCAATATTATAAATATCATTGATATGTAACCCACCTCCTCAAAACGATCGGGTTTCTGTTGGGTTTGTTCAATTTTTCAAAAATGAATGTAGGGCAAAAAAATACAAGTCATGGATCAATTAAACATTTTGAAGTATAAAATAATTTCTGGCTACAATTCAGAGACATTTTGAAGTAATAATATATTATTTTCTGTCCTACTTTCAGACATTTTGATGGTCAAAATTCCAACAGACATTTTGGTAGTATTAATACAATATTTTCTGGCAAAATTCAGACAGATATTTTTGATGTTTTAATATATTTTCTGGCCAAACAGATGTGTTGTCCCTATACAGCAATATTATATATTCTTTATTTTTGTGATACAAAATTGCTTCATTTACATATCATATATCTATCAGCATCAAAATGTTTATGCATGCCTGCAACCCATCAGTCTATCAGAACCTAAGGTTGTTTTACGTCACAAACATGGCATGTTCGTATACATCTGCTGTTTACTTTAAATATTGTTGTTTTTGTTATTGTTCTTGTTGCCACTGCTAGTGTTGTTGTATTATTACACGTAAAAAATAGCATTTTTAGATCGATCTATTTCTAAATTCGGAATTTGGTTTCCAAAACGACCCAAAACTGTGAACTACACGAAACAGACGACGACCCAAATTTGGAATGTGATTTTATTTTCGACAAGGAAGTTTTAACCAGTTAACTGCCGTGCTCTATAAAACACGTATTTAAAAATATTGGCCAGAAAACTCGTCCTTCAAATACCGATCGATTTAAATGATATCCGCGAAGTCCCGGATTTGAGGGTTTTAGCCAAAATGAGGTCATTTTACTCGATCTATATTTGAAGGACGAG
>NC_088362.1:46409193-46424193 GCF_034508935.2 Berghia stephanieae
TGAAGAAGAATAAATCACACAAAATAATATAGATACAATAATATCAGGCTTGTCGGGGGAAACAGGGCGATCTGTAATTTGATTATTTATACGCCTGGGTGATGGGGGTCGGACACTAATTAAGGTCCTTGTATGCCTGAGGGGTTTAGGGAGTTTATAAATAAATAATTCTATCTTACATATCCATCACGTTAGACTGGGAAAGTCTGGGAATTGACTTGTGATAAATAGATGGCTGTTGTTTATGCGAATCATATTTTTTGTTGTGTAGGCCCCAATGTTGTGTGTTGCTATTGTTATGGCTTTTGTTGCTTGTTTTGAATTTAGAAAGTGGGTCCCGATAGCTCAGTTGATTGGGCACTCGCTCCACACAAAAGGGACCGAGTGAAGTCGAGAATTATTTCTGACCCTCCTGTCTACCCAGCATTGATTGGGTAGTAATTAGATTTGGCGGAAAGTACTTTACGGTAGACCAGCAATTGCTATTGTCCGTTTCACGCCAGAAACCGGGGTAAGCTCCGGCTCTTTGAGCCTCATGGCTCCGAATGACTACCTTCCTGAATTCAGAGGTATTCGGTCTATTGCTCGGGCCAATGTCATAGAAGAGCACTTGGACTTGGAGGATATTTGTGTTGTAAATTTTACCTCACTCATTTACAGCGCAATATCCACTGATTATGTCCAAGGCTCTTTACAAGAGGTCCCAAGCCAACAATAAGCTTAACGTGTAAGACGATACATTAAGCTATTCAAAATTACTCATGACGACGACGACTACTACTACTTCTACTACTACTACTATTACTACTAATACTACTACTACTACTACTACTACTACTACTACTACTACTACTACTACTACTACTACTGAACAGGAATAGTATCTACGGTGCAATAAAGATATCTTATTAGTCCCAACTCTATTACTCCAACAAAAAATATAGCACTCAACGATGTCAGTTCTTTAGAAGTGTTCCTGAAATAGACCTGTTGGAAATCGAAATCTCGTCTTAACTTTAGCAATGCATAAATTCTTTAACATAATATATTTTACTTAACTATTTTTCCATTATTCATGTGGTTATATCTTCACACCGCACCGTTGTATTATGAGAGTAGGAACAGCGATGCGTCGAACGTTTCTATGAAACTCGAGTCGCATCGTAATTACCTGTCTTGCTCTCATGCTGAAAAAGGGAAGATTTTATGTCAGATTAGAGTAAACTCGAACTTCGCCAGTGAAGAGTTAGGACAACAAATCCTTTTAGATTGCGTAATGGAATTACTCATATTAACACTTGGATAGCTCGAACGGAAATGCCAAAATTTCATTTTATGTTTATAAACTAAAATGAAGCTCCATTTACAAGGCGGTTGCGTTTTGAATATTGGCCAAAGCAAAATAAACTTGAAACAACAACCACAAAATGATACTTTCCGATGAATGAACGAAAAGAAAAATATTATGACGGGAAAATGATGAGATAAAACGTTAAAAAGAAATAAAGAAAAAAAACATGAATATAACAGCTTCAAAAAACAGAACAAAATACCAAACACGGAACTATCGGGCTCAAACCCTTATTCAACTTATAAAAACAGAAACAATTACTAAATACCCAGATCGACCACTAAATATTCTCTCTGGGAAAAAAATCTTGGAATGTCATGTCACTTGTTCTTTTTTGAATATGTTATATTCATTTTGTTTATTACTTTTTATAGATAGTATGCGCTTAGCTGAGAAGTTCACAACATTGCCATCCAGAGGTATAAAGGACCAACACACAAAGCTATGAGTAACCTTCAACGTTTTTAGTCTGGGTAATACAGTTTAGTGAGAATTATTCATAAACGCGGATGTCAAAAAGCAATATCAAGGACCTGAGTGATGTCAACTTCATACTATCTATAGTCCACAGCTTCTTGCAGCTCGGTATCACTTTGACTTGAGTAAAAAACTTTGGGCGTTTTTATTCCTTTGTTTTTAAATCTTGGATTCGAAAAAAAAATACGGGATGGATAACATAAAGGAATTGACAAAGATGGACACAAATGAGGAAAGCTGAAGATAGATCTAGATGGAGGACCTTTATTGCAAAGTCTCTCTCATATCTCCTCTGCTCTACGAC
The DNA here is from genome assembly GCF_034508935.2 of Berghia stephanieae. Taxonomy (NCBI): domain Eukaryota; kingdom Metazoa; phylum Mollusca; class Gastropoda; order Nudibranchia; family Aeolidiidae; genus Berghia; species Berghia stephanieae. The sequence goes on from NC_088362.1 coordinate 46,411,326, forward strand.
CAGGCGAATGAGTGTTTTTTGAGAGTTTACTGTCGTAACAAATACACGTCTTCTTAGACACCATTTCTTTTTAAAAATTAAATTGAGCTTTTATATAGGGCTATATTCACTAAACATGCTCAAAAGCGCTTTACAAGGGGTCCTTGGCCAAGAGCAACACGACATGTAGGACGGGACAAGAGGCCTGCATGCGATATTACAAACTTTTTTTCCGGACAGAGACAACGCTGTTAACGGACAACTCATTTTAACTCATTTTACACTTGAGTACGGTGAGAGAATGTGAGTAAAGTGTCTTTTCCTTGGACTATACGCCGAGACCTTCCGATCCGAAAGCGAGTGTCATACCACAAGACCACATAGCCGCACAATTTCTCACGAGCATTAGAATTGGCAAATTTTATGCAAGAAATATATAAATCAGTATATGAAGCAGTGTCAGACAGAAGCAGATGGTAAAAAAAATATTTAAAAACATTTTTTCACTCTCTCTTTACCGGCCATTTTCAGGATTTTCCCCAAAACTTTAAATCCAACTAGATAACACAAAAAATAGATTTATCAAACACAAGAGCAGTAAGTTCTTGCGATAAATAATTTCTTTAGAAAAACATGCGGTACAACACCTGTTCATTTTCTTTAAATGTAATGATGTACAAGAGAAATTTGAAGAAGTAAAATATTGGTTGTATCGTAACGAATGTGACGATTTTCCTATAGTTGGTAAGGAAAGGGTTATTTTTAGTGCGTGTAATCAGTGAGTGGAATGAGGAATTTTAAAGATGAGTTATCTTGTAATTTCCGTTTGGTTTATCGGTAGGTACATAGTTTAGTTTTTCAAAATTCCATCAGTAGTAGTAATGGTGACATCAAGTGCTTTTCACAGCCATAAACACGACAAAACAACATGTCAAAAACCAAATTAGGCAACACTAGTAACTGTTCTGAAACATCGACTCAACTTTAAAAAATAGAAATAGATGAATTGTGACCCCTCGTCTCAAAACGGCATTAAGTCGGGATGATTAAGATGCTGAAAATGGAATTTGTAGCCAGAAATAGCATGCTTAAGTTGAATTTATTTGCTTTATAGAGGAGAAGGAATATCATATTTTACTGTGCTAAATACCAACCTTTTATCTTTTTGACCATTTTAACTTTAAATTCACTTTTTAGCATCTGGTCCATCCGACATAAAACCGTTTTGAGACGTTAGGTCACAAATTACTTAGCAGCGTTGCAGCGTGGTTCCAACACGGTCTTTTCGTACCATGAGTAACAGGTTCACCTATCACTAACTGCGATGTGTGGTATTTAACAAATTACTTACTTTTGAACTCTGCACTGCTGCGGCCAACGCCGTGACTATTTCTGTCTTTCCTAAAATAGGCACGTGGAGATGAATAAAGAAGGTTTCGCTACTTTGTTCTCTTGCAATGAATCAACAGTGGCTGTTTCAATCCTGTTTTGTACAAACCTTGTAGGTAAACAGTTTCAACTGTCCCCAATGTCATGATTTGTGGTCAACCGGGCCAATACAGTATTTTCTCTGAGCGATTAAGATGCTGAAAAATTAGTTCATATTCTCAAATATAAGACATGAGTTATGTTTTTTATGTTTTACTGAAGAAAATGAGTAATTAAAGCAATTGACAAAAAAATCTTTTTAAAAAAATTACATTTCACAACTTTCAGCCGATTCATAGAACTAGAAACTCCTTAATTTCGAATGAGACAGGATTTTAGAAATGTATTCATTAATATTTTTTAACATAATTATACACAGCTGCTTTCATCCCCTCTTTTTTCCCCTCATTATTAGCGGACTCATTATTGGTGTAGGAGTTTTGCGTCTTAAACAGTCCACCATCCAGTCTGCCTATTTGTGACTCAACGTCTCAAAACGGGATTATGTCGGGATGGACCACATGCTAAAAAGTAAAATTATAGTTAAACTGGTCAAAAATATAAATTGTTGGTATTAAGCACAGTAAAATATGATATTCATTCTCCTCTATAAAGCAAATAAACTCAATTTAAGCATGATTTTTCTGGCTACAAATTCCATGTTCAGCATCTTAATCATCCCGACTTAATTCCGTTTTGAGACGAGGGGTCACAATTGTGTTGCGGTTATTCGTACTTGTACATGTTTGCTACTGGTCTGATCATCCAATAAATAATGGGTTCGATTTAACAATGCAAAGGGTCCCGATAGCTTATTTGGTAGAGCACCCGTTGGACTTAGATCGATCCCGAGTGCAGTCGAGATTTTTTTTTTCTGATTCCATGACCATCAATCAGTGATTTGGTAGCTGGGTCTATTGGATCTGGAGGAAAGTACTTTGAGATATTTTGTTTGTTTTTAAGGGTTTTAAGGCGCTTGCAACACATTTAGGTTATATCAGCGCCAGAACTACTTTGAGATAGACTAACATCCTATCCAAAGGTTAGCAAGCAATTGCTATTTTCCGTTTCGTGCTATAGAAACCGGGGTAAACACCGGCTGTATGGTCCTAATGACTCTTAAGGATTACTATTTTAACACTGTTGTGATGGAAAATAGTTTGTGCTGGTTTAAGAATATTCCATCACAAAATGTATTATAGGACCTTCATTTTATAAGTATAATATGTTCTCCACTAAGTCATCTAAATCCTGTTCCTGTCTGGACTTCTTCATCTTCCTTCTTCTGTCTCCCATATTCACTTCTAATAAAAATGTTTTAAAATTGTTTCATGCCCTAATTAATTCAATTAACTCTTTGCAACAGTTTCGCTCTTATTTTGATGCCTATCGTTGTCAGTACATCTTCCTCACAAGGAAAGGGAAGGCTTGTTTTATATTTCCACATTATTGCAATTAGCATTATTATCGAATCATCGTATAATGTGTTTGTTGCAAACAACTAGAGACAACACTGACATATTCATGAAAAATTATCCCCCATTAGCCTATTCACACTCCATTACGATGAGATGTGATTCCAACCATGGTTAATTCATGGCGACAAATCGTGACAATGGGAGAGGCCTACACTTCCGTAGTATGGCAAAAAAGGACATTTTTAAACTTTCGGCCAGAAAATTCGTCATACAAATAATATGGGATCGAGTAAAATTTCCCTGACCTTGTCTAGAATTCTTAAATCCTGAAGTTCCATGTATCAAAGTGTTTTTTCCCTCTTTATTAGTGGATTCCTTACTAGTTGGAGCGTTGCGTCTAAACTGTTCACCATCCAGTCTGCCTATTTGTGTTGTCGTTTTTTACGAGATAAGGTTCATTTTTTATCGATCGCTATTTTAAGGACAAGTTTTCTGGCCAAAATGTATTTAATTTGTTCTTTCCAGAGTAGGATATTGCACAAAGTGAAACTGCCAAATTGTCTTTTTTTACAATAGGCTTCAACAGTCGTGACGTCCCTTCCCTCATAATGACGCATAGTAACTTAATAACTGGTTCTAAACTATCGGAACAATGGCGGGCGCCCTTATGAAATACCTCTCCGACGAGCATAAAAGTGTTTCCAGAGGAGAAAAACATTATAAATCTGGTCATGTTTTGACTTTTATACATTCTGATCACATGACACGTGAAAAAGTTCTAGCCAACATGAAGAATTAATAAATACCGATTTTATTTGTATAGAACCAAGCTGTTCGTTGCTGGGCGGACGTGACATCAGACTATTGAATCCTATTGGGCCAAAAAACAAAACAACACATTTACTTCATGCATTGATCGATTAAAATGACTAACAGCCACACCTCACAACTAGTCAAAAAATTCTAAAATCGGAGACATCTCTCTTTTCAAAATGTCTAGCATTTTTACATTTTTAAAATATCCAGGGTTTCAAAATTTCTGACAATCGATACTGTAATATGTTTTTAACGAAAATATTATAAATGATGTTTTGTCCGTCAAGTATTGTCCATTACAGTATTATTAAGGATGTCAGAATGTTTTGGTATAGAGACGTTACGTAGGGGATAGGTCAAATGCTTACATTTTTTATTCTTCCTTACACTTTTTTCAACCTAAAAAAATATCAGAATGTACCACATTTTCAAAACAACCATTGGACTCTACATGGCGTCATCATCATCATCATCATCATCATCATCATCATCATCATCATCATCATCATCATCATCATTGCCTTTTTCACCCTGGGTCAGGATATAGGCCACATACAAACAGTTTCCATCCTTCTCTATCCTGAGCTAACCTTTTTTTTAAATCTCGTTCCATGTCTTATCACTTCTCTGTATATCAGTGTCTATAATTCTTCTCTATGTTCCCCTTGATCTTCTGCTCGAAACTGCTTGTTTGGCGAAGACGTCATCGAATCCTTTCGGCTTTGTCTGTTGTCCTTCATAAATTCGGTCATACTTTACATCGCACAGAACCCAAAAAATGTGCCAAAAACCCTTTACAAGCGTTCCAAGCCAATGACAATACTGGCGTACTCTGAAATAAACACGTTTTAAAAATGTTTGCAAGAAAACTTGACCTTCAAATTATCGATCGATTAAAATGACCCTTATCCATTCAGAAAAGTGAGTGGAGCAGGCACTTATGTTGAGTTGATAATAACAGGAAAAGAAGTGAGTAGGAAAGTACCAGAAAACAACAGCGAATAAAAACTTCGCGGCGACGATGGGGGCTCGAACCCGCGAAGTTTTTATTCTTTGTTATTTTCTGGCACTTTCCTACTCATCTATTCATAACAAAACAAAACAAAAAAACCCTCTCAAGGCTAGGACTACTAATCCAGGTTTGAGAATGATTTCTAAAGATGAGGAGCAGCGTGGCTCAGCGGTCTTTGCTTCGTACCCGAAAGGTACCTAGTTCGATAATCCGCCACTCCGCTTCTGGCCTTGAGCAAGTCACCCCGCCCTAACTCAATTTGCGGCGCTGCACTGCGGCTGACGCCATGGTTATTCCAGTCTTCCCTTCGAATAGACCCTAGAAACAAATTTTCCCAATGGGATGAATAAAGGGAATTTTATTTTATTTTTCATTATTTTATTTTTATATCTTAGTCCAAGCTTTGATATTGTTTTGGGAGATAAGGGAACAATTTTTCAATTATTCCGCAAGCACCCCAAAATATGGAACTATGCTTCTATTTCTTAAGTGCCAGTCTCTTGTTAGGCGTCCTGTTTTTACTTGCACCCTTACAATATCCGTCACTGCATGTAGCCAGGTACTCATTCACCCGAGTCGAATGGAGTAATGTTTGTAAAGTGCCTTACCCACGGATACAACGTCGGACGATCACTATCACCCATCCGGCCAATCAGCACGCTTAACAGTGCTTGCCTGTTGTGACAAGACGATAAACATCCTCTACGCCCAAGCCATTGAGCCTCACAAAAGAAAACAATGGTATATTTTTATCCCATATCAGTGACAGCGTCACAAATAATTGTCCTCATTACCCCATTCACACCCCATTACGATGAGTGTGTGATTTCAACCATGCATGATGGCTTCAGACATGCTGACATGACAAATGGCGTACAACACTTGAAGGGACCGCTTAGAGTACGTAGTCTCTCATATTGTCGTAACCTCTACATAATAATAATATTATATCCAACTAAATTCGCAAAATTGGGAAAGAATAGAGGATCATCTCCTCTCTCTCTCTCTCTCTCTCTCTCTCTCTCTCTCTCTATCTATCTATCTATCTATCTTACTCTCTGTCTCTCTCTATCTATCTATCTATCTATCTCTTTCTTTCTTACTTCTTGATTCAATCTCTCTTTATTTCTTTTTCTCTCTGTTGTCTTTAATGGGTTTTTTTAGGCGATGTGTTCTTGTTGTTTTGTTTGATTGTTTTGGTTGGGGTTCGTTTGCATTTTGGTTCTTTTGAGAAATTGTTTCGACTCCTCATCAGAATGAATAGAAACAATCCTCTTTTTTAAATTTTCGTCGTTATGATTTCTATGTCCACCGCCTAGTTCACCCCCCCCCCCCCCGCCCCCCCCCCTCCTCCCCACACACACACATAATAAAAGTTTTTGAGGTTGGGTCACATATCAAATCTGTTGCGAGTTACCTCGTACGTCCTCCATTTAATTTGTTCCCAAAGCAGGAATCAAATTTCAATCTTTCTCAGTGCAAGTCGCCTGTTAGGTGTCCATTTCGTTCTATTACAATTTCGTCTAGGTTTGGGGTTATTTTCATATTGACATCTGATTTGAGTATGGCAATACTATATTATTTATTATACGTAAAATGCATCGCCTGGGCAAGATGACAACTTTGTAAGCCATCCAGTAACTGACCACGATTAAAATCCCTTGACTGTATAAGAGAATAATAATAAAAAAATTTAAAAACTTGGCAAAACAAAATATATAAACTGACAGAAAATAGTGTATAATATTATTATTTTATTATCAATCTTTCTATCGCAAGACATAACTAGATCATATTATTTTTGCCCGAGGAGTTCATCAATTCCCAGGACAGGATATATAAAGGTATTTTCCCATGGCCCGTCTATAGCCGTTGTGTTTGAAAACTGCAACTATGCATTAATAGCCATACACCACAACAGATAATTCTATGGATGAACCTTATACTATTCAAAATCACTTCAAAGTTTATGAAATAAGGACTTCGAATTTACAGGCGTATAGATAGTATGCAGATGACGTCACTCAGGCCTTTGTTATTGTTTTTGCCATCCGCGTTTGTGAGTTGTTCTCACTAAACTGTATTAACCAGACTATAAAAGTTCATGGTTACACAGAGTTTGTGTGTTGGTCCGTTATACTTCCGGATGCAATGTTGTGAACTCCTTGGCCAAGCGCATTCTATCTATATCTAAAGGTATAAAAGTCGTTTTATAGTCTTTAAGTTATGGTTTCTGATGGGTTTACCTTAGGGAATTTGTTTGCATCTAGTTCATCCCAACATAATACCATTTTCAGGCGGTGGGTGACATTTTGAAAGAAGAATTTTCTGGCCCTTTTTATTTTTTTTTAATTTGGGCTTTTCTAGAGTACGCAGTATAGGGATGAGATTCAAATCAAGGTCGTATCATGTCGAAATAAAATAACGGGGCTTGTGAAATGACCTTTATGGTGGTCAGATTGAGAACCGGGGGAAAGAGGGAGGAATTTGGGGGGTGGGGGGTGGGGGGGGGGGAAAGGGAGTTGAAGAAAACTGAGCTACCGTGTAACAAAACACAACAATGCTTTAGTCTCCGTGACAATAGCTTTGTATGACAACAAGATATAACGTGAAAACGGATCCGATCTCTTTCTCTCAAGTGGGCAGGTGGATCCTGACTAACCACTAACAAGTTAGCATACGTTAAGTGAAGATTATAGTGTCAATGTTATATTTTTCTTCTATTCTTCAACTTTTATTTTCTTTTTTTCTTTTTTTTTGTTTGTTTTTTGTTTTCTTTTTTTTTTAAATTGTTTTCTATGTTTTTTTTTGTTTAGTTGTTCTTTTCTTGTTTATTTTGTTGTTATTTTTTTTTTTAAATATTTTTTCTTGTTGCTGTTGTCAAAGAGATATTATGACTTGAAACAAAAGTTGGAATGGGTAAACGGGTGGGTCAAAAAAGAGGGGGAGAGGGGTTGTAAAAAATCCTCTACTCCCACAGTGTTTTAGGTCCTCTGTCGTTCATTTACAAAACATCTTTTCTTTTCATTTTGGCAAGAAAACTTTTACTCCAATACTAATAAAGTATCGATCTATTAATGTAGACACTCCACCTTGTTAAATGATTCAAACTTCAAACCCGAAACTTCAAAGGAAGTCTTAGTATGATGCTTCTTTTAAAGGTAGGATTATCTTAATCAATCGACATTTAAACCAGGATTTGGTTTGGCCTAAATTCAAAAACTCGGGTTTGTTCCATTGTAGAAGGGGAGGGGGGGGGGGGTTGATAGTTCAGTTAGTAGAGCTTTCGCTTCACAAGCAAATGGAACCAGATCGATCACGGGTCAATTCCAGATTTTTTTTCTGACCCCCTTGAACAGTGGTTGGATCTGTTTGAAAGTACTAGACTAGCGTCCTATCAAAGGGGTAACATGCAATTGCTGTTGTCCGATTCAAACTAGAGAAACCGGGTAAAAACCCCCGTTTCGTGAACATAATGGTTCTGAAGGACTGTTTAAACCATTATGATTTCGCTATTTCAAGTTGAAAATTTTTTTTCTTTTCTTTTATTTTTTGTTTTGTTTTGTTTTTTTACAAAAAATATATAAATAACACTATTGTTATCGGGTATATTTTAGTGGAAGTTAACGTTTGGCAATCTGACTCACATTCTCTCACCGTACTCAGGTATAAAATGAATACCTGGCCCTCAACAGCGTTGTCGCTGTCGGAAAGTTTGTTAAATCGCCTAACAGGCGTCATGTCTCGCTCTACATGTTGCGTGTTGCTGTTGGTCAGGGACCCTTTGTAAAGCGCTTTGAGCACATGGATATTGCCCTATATAAAAGCACTAGTTTAGTTTAGTTTCCTTCATCAAAAATGTAACACTTGTTATTCATTTCAACATTAAATTTAGAAAATTACGAGTACAAGTAATTTTCAATGGATGGGGTTTTTTGGCCTCCCTTGGCGGGCGAGAAGGCCATTGTTACTGTGCATTCTATCGCCCTATATTACTTCCTTTTCAATGTTACTTTCTAGGGGGTTTTTTGTCTTGAAATGAGAATACTTGGTTTTGTCCTGGCCATGGCTGGAGTCTTTGGCTGAGAGGGAAACAGTCAAACGTAAAGTACTAGTTTGGAAATTATTTTTTTCCCTTGAATATCATCTCTCTGTTGTGTAGTTTTATAACTTTTGTTTTTGATTTGTTTTGTACGTATTTTCGTGTATTCCTCTTAGTGTCTTACTGTGCTTGTGTTTGGATGAGATATTCAGGTAATTTCCAATTAAGTAGACCCAATACAGGCTCTTGGAATGTCCTTAGCTTCCTTATTTGTTAACCATTCCTCTTTGTTATAAATCTTTCTAAGGTATTTATAATTGTAAAACTAAACTTTTTTTTTTTTACTATTCCGTTTCTGTCCCTTTTACTGGCGCAGAAATTTGCCTAATCGTGTTTTAAGCGCGCAAGACCTTTAAAAAACGAACAAAACAACCACGTATTATATATCGATGGCGTCGCGCGCAAACCGTCTATGTCCAGAAGAGGTAGTTTTTCAGGAGAGCGAAAAAACCGTTAATTAGTAAATGAAATATCAATTTCAGATTTTAATAGGCTAATTCAAGCCAATTATGACTTAATACAATCACTGATACCATAATTTTGGTTCTTTTGTCGTGCATTCATTATTTATCGGACTTGTACGTTTTGCACGTCGACAAAGTGTCACTGACTTAGACGGTTTGATGTGTTGTTGACTTAGACGGTTTGTGAACGAGAGTTGTGGTCCTTCGCATGGGACTTGGATGGATTGTGCGTGGGTTATTGCATCTTGCAATACGTATGGACATTGTAAGACTGGTTATTTCAACTTGCAATACTTTTGTTTTTTTATTTATATCTTTAAAAAACTAAGTGACCAGTGGGGAATCAAGCAATTTTTTAGAATTGTGGAACCTAGCTCGGTGGTCAGTGAGTCTCGTCTTAAATGAAGTTCAAGCTTCCACAGACGTGCTGAATGAACAGATGGGTTACTATTTGTGTTTGTCTTTGCTGGGTGTTGTGTCCTCAATTAAGGCACGTTACACATATTACTCCATTCGACATAGGTGTAAATGAGTACCTGGCAATAAGGACAGCTCCGTCTTTGTCCGAATAATTGTAAGACGCCTAACTAACGTTGTGTTATTTCCATTGTGTTCTGTGTCTGTTTTCAACCGGGGGGAGTAAATCGTGAAGCGCTTAGGGTATTCGCGGATGATCACTATATAAGTGGAATGTTTTATTATCGTTTTACTTATCCGATTTGCACAAACCCTACATCAATAGTCAGTCGACACAGTAGATTATAAAAGTACCGTCTAACATTCACAGGAAGCTTAAAGAATAGAAGAAAGTGCTTGAGGAAATTATTCTATTGGACGGTGGAAAGTAAATGACAGACGTTTTACAATGATCTTGTCCTTAGAAGCTGCGAACCCCCCCCCTCCCTCTTTTGAACACCAAAAGAAAGGGATCAAGCGGGAGACCCCAGTTGAAGTATTTAGCATGGGAACATGTAGTGTCCGACCTTGAAACACTTGATATAAAATTGCAAAATATCTTTAAATTCATTTCAGATTGATTTATTAAAGTGAATTGTGTAACAGATAATAACTCACAATTGAAATATTCATTAAAAAACTATTTATTACTGGAAGGGAGTTGATCCCCACGCCCTAATTTGAGATTTACCCAATCCTCTGGAAAATTAAATTAAAAATGAATTGACCCAAAAGGGCACTATTTTTAGGCACAAACGTCTGTGACTTTTTCCCCAGCTCCAGGGTTAATACTGATAATCTCTTCTTTGCCAAATGTTTCAAAGTATTTGAAGAATTGGAATTTCAAGTACTTAACTTGATAGGTACGTGGCTTCCTTCTTGCTGACCTTATCAATTGCACGTAATCAAGAGGTGAATAGACGTGAGCATTCTTCTGTTGTCTTTCAACTGTCGCATGTACGCTATCCACCTCATCTGCATGTAACCCCGTTCCAAGATTTTTTACACCAAAATCTTTTCATATTTGATGCAAAACAATCTCAGAGCCGTGGCTAACACACGGTTACAGTTTTGATAAGTGGGATCATCAGAGATCACGGTCACTGTGTCAAAATGATCTTTTTTATTCGTGAAACTCATATAAACATGTCGCAAACTCATTAGCAGTGAATGCCCCCACTGTCTCGTTCCAGAGACAGGAAAGACAGTCACCAGTCCCTAAATTATAAATTGAGTACTAATTATGCACCTGCAGTTTAGTTTAGTATACAGTGCAGAAGGTTTAAGTGCAGGAACAAGTAGCACACGCTGTACACATTCCTCTCATCCCAACTCATCCACTGCCACACCTCATTAAATATCTTGCTTCGGTCTTCGTCATTTATCTTCTTGCATTGGTGATACTGTGCTTTACACGAGCATCGACCCCCCATTGAGACTGCCTATTTTCAAGATTGAACAGATTTATTTGACTCATTGTCTAATCTTCTGCCAACATAAGCCTTGCCTTGCTCCGGTTCAAATATTTCTTCGAGATTTTTCTACTTTTGGTTCCCTCACACTTCATCCCCTTCCATCCTACTCTATCCACCTCATCGTATTCCCCACTGTCCACATCTTCACTTTCCACCCTACCATGGTCACTTTTCACCTCTTAACCTTCCAACCTAATACGGTCATTGTCCACCTCATTATCTTCAACCCTACCTCCAGCTGCCCTACCACTGTTACTGTCCACCTCATCTTACACCATACCGCTGTACACCTCATCATCTTTTCCCCTGTCTCTCTCCACCTCATCATTTCTGATCCTCTCACTGTCCATCTCATCACCTTCTTTACCGCTTTCACTCTCCATCTCACCACTACTAATATTACAAAAGTTAAACATTTCTTCATCAATACTAAACTAAATATCCATGTCAGATTGTACATCAATCAATTCCGAGACAGATAGATTCAGAATGTCCTGAAAAGGCTCAAGGGTTTCTCTGTGCAATTGCACATCAGGTGATTCAAGAAGCTTCCGTCCTTTGGCTTGATTCTGAGTCTCTAAACCGAGTTGAAGCATTCGTTTACCACGGCTGTAAGGCAGCATGACGTTAAGCAGTTGACAGAAGTAAAACAAAACAAGTGAGCTAATTATCTTCAATAATGACAGAGAACAAAAGCTATTTGAGCAATATCAGTCCATGTATTTTAATAACTTTTAGAGAATTTTAAGAATCTTTTTTTTTTCTTGGGTGTATTTCATTATGCCAACAGTGTAACATTACATTTGAAGTATACCTCTCAATATCAATTTCAAGAAATGAGAGTACGATGTTATGATAAACGATAAATTATTAAAAAGATCAAATAAATACATGAGCCAGTCTATGATTTAAACAATGATGCTATTGGCTTAGATTTTTTTTAAAAACTCATCAAGTTGAGGAAAAGGCATTGTTGTAACTGAGACCAATCACCTGACGTTGAAACATTCAAGAAGGAATCACAACGGAGATAGACGTTTTGAGACCGGCAATTTAAAGACCCAATGGACTTGTACGGTTTGATCACATGTCAAATTCGCCAATTTAGAGTTCTGTGTTTTCTTAGATATTAATAGACATGGTGTATCGTAGGGTATAGAATGAATTAAGCCAATAAAACGATTTCATACCGATCGAGGACTTAGACGGTTTGCGCGCGACGCCATCGATATATATATATATATATATATATATTATATATATATATATATATTATATATAATAATAATAATGATATATATATATATATATATATATATATATATTATATATAATAATAATAATGATATATATATATATATTATATATATATATATATATATATTGTCATGGTCTGAAGTGAGTAAAGAGCTACTCGACTATGCATAAAGATATGTAGAATAAAGCCCCAGAATTTACTAGTTACTTTAAATGAAAAACAATTGACGATTTGTTTAAGATGAAATAAAAAGAAAGATGAAATTTAATTAAATGAGATGAATAGTGATTGTGGCAGTTACAAATAGAAATGTGAAGATATTACGTAATTTATGATGATATAATATCAGGTTTGTAAGGTTACGTTTCCAGGCAGTTGAAAGGGATGGATTATATATTCCTCCGACGGCGGGCTCAGGTTTGTAAGGTTCCACTTCCAGGCAGTTGGGAAGGGATGAATT
>NC_088362.1:46426693-46429193 GCF_034508935.2 Berghia stephanieae
TTGTGAAAATGTTTTTTATACTCCCATTCTATGATTGAACTCAAGCGTAAAAGAGTGAGACAAAAAATTGTAATTTGAGCTTTACAGGTGTCACCTCTCTAAATACGTAATATGAAGCGTTGTTTTTGGCTTGGGATCCCGTGTAAAGAGCTTTGAACTCACTTATGTGGATATTGCGCTATGATAATATAATTTTCTTTTAGGGAAAAGGTATATGGATTTACAGTCAAGGGCCCAGATGTTCTGCCACAACCTGGAGAAATCACTTTTTCAAAAATTTGACAAGGCTTTCTACTTTTTATATCGATGTAATGTCCTCCAACTTGGCAAACATTCTCAATCTCAAGTCTCCAATGAAGGCTTAACTTGAATAAATTTTCTCAGAGATCATCTCATTGTCATTTAGAGTAAAATAGGCCAAAGGGCAAACCAATACTTAAAAGTCATCTAAAGATTTCTTGGATTTAATAATTTTTCAAGTTGAAAGTCAATTTATCTTATCGATATCGCCTCTATTACACAAAACCTAACCTATATCTAACCTATTTTTGCTTTCAAACACAGACATTATTACTGGGCCCATTTTAACAGTTGTTGACTCAAAAGATTCCTCTCGGTCTAACTTTAATTACACGATAGTAAAATCATTGAAATAAACAAAATCCTGTTTGTAATACGTGCTTTTAGTTTTGTGATTTGTTCACGTCAAAACCCAATCCATGTTTTTAATGTTTTCAGAGACGGGTTGCCAGATTCATTTGCGCGCATATACAGACTTAATTATTGGACCGATTTTGACCGTTTTGGTGGCTCAAAAGATTAGTTTCGATCTATCTTTCTTTAAACGATGGTATGTAAAAATGAAAATTGATAAGTGCTTTCGCGTAATAAGACTTTATTTGTCCTCAGATTTTGAGTGCTTTCCACTAGTTTAACGTAAAATAGATCCTGGCTAAAATGGAAAAAAATGTCTCCAGCCATTGTAAGTTTTGTAAAATTCAGTAGAAGGATCAATGACGGAGATAAAAAAAAATAAAAAGACGAAACTTTATTCTTACGAAGGCCTTATTATATCTAATTATCTACCACGGCTTTATACATAACAAAGGGGATTTCAAAGGAGAGCTTTTTCACCTGTCCCAAACCATCTCATTGCTGAAAATCTCCCAAGCTAGATGGAGTTTTAATTAGAAGGGCTTCTTCACTATTCTTCTATTTCCTGTTTGAACATAAGGGAGGTAATTGCCTGGTATTTATAGATTTTTGGCCACGTTTTAGGTGATCACGTGACTAGTGTATAACACACTAGGGTGGCTGCTTACAAGAGAACACTGATCCATAGTGTTAAAATTATCAAATTACGTTCTTCTATCAGAAGTGATTTCAGGACAATTATTACTATTAATAAGAGAATGTGAACATTTTTTTTTTTGTAAAACCAAAATGAATTCTTAATTCTTATTTAAAGTTATGAACATGTTGCGGAGGTACAGATGAAAGTTTAAGACAATTTTATCAATCGTTTCGTTTCTTCGGGTGACCAAATATATAACTAATCAGTGGCGATCTCGACTCACAATCAGAGAAGCATTATTTACTATCGTAATATGTAGAACGGTTTAGAAATTTAGGCCAGAAAAATATCCCTTCAAATTAATATCGATAGATTAAAATTACCTTCATCGTGTCAAATTATATCAGGCAAACCTGAGAGTTCGAGGTCCCAGATTTGAGAGTTTTTGACAAGATGAAGGTTATTTTAGTCGATCGATTTTGGAAGGACAGGTTTTCTGGACATTTATTTATAACATGCTTGTTTCATATTTCGATAGAACAGCGATATGATAGGTTTGAGAATTTCCAAAAACATGTTACTCTATCCAGCTTCCCATCACTGCTGGGTGGAAAGGTGGGTCAGAATAATATATCTCGACTGCATTCGGGATCGATAAGGTCCCTTTGCGTGTGAAGCGAGTGCTCTAACAACTGAGCTATCGGGACTCCCTGGTATTCAAGTCGTCAGACCATTCAATGATACAGAAACCAGGATCAACTATAGCATCATGGATGAACCCTATAGCTCTGGGACCTTATGGTTCTGAGGAACTACTATCATGTATTTGTTTCGTCATAATAAAAAAAATTGACAAATTTTATTTTGCCATGTCTCATAGTCAATAAGCGGCTTTTGCATACACAATTTTTGACAATTTAAAATGTCCTTTTAGGTTAAAAAAGTAGTTTCAAGACTGAAAATACAAGAAACTGTTTCTCTTTTTTCTTAAATTCTTAAATGTCCTTGATCTTATATATATATAATCGAAATACGAACATTTTTTTCCACAAAAGTCTAAATTATCCATTGTTTACATTTATCTTA
Organism: Berghia stephanieae; assembly: GCF_034508935.2. Lineage (NCBI taxonomy): Eukaryota > Metazoa > Mollusca > Gastropoda > Nudibranchia > Aeolidiidae > Berghia > Berghia stephanieae. The sequence continues at coordinate 46,429,074 of NC_088362.1, forward strand.
ATAATCTTATTCTTCAGATAAGCAGATAACGATGCCCCTTTTCGTAAACCTACTGGGAAGCTACAGTGTGCGTCATATTTTGGGATATTTTGGACACAGCGGGATGGACTGTGCTTCCGA
>NC_088362.1:46436693-46456693 GCF_034508935.2 Berghia stephanieae
GAGAGAGAGAATGATAAGCGAGAAAAAGAGAGAGCAGAAAATCTGCACCGATGTGCCTTTTACCCATTGAAGACAGGGGTAACACCACAAGGGGTCGAATTTTTTGGGGGAGAGAAAATACGGACAATAATGAGGTTAAAATTCTTTAAAGTAGAATTAATCGTATGCTTATGAAGAACGAAAATATATTTTAATAAAGAATGCCAGACTATTTTATAAGATAATACAAAATTTATTTCTATAAAGTTATACATGGAGTATATTATTATCATTTATAATGATCTCACAAAAGGTAACAGGCAGTTTGACAGCATCACTTGTGTTAGGGCTGATTCAGGTACAGTCGAAGCATTATATTAGTATGACGTTTGACGTGTATATCATGTAGCCATCAGGCGCAAGCGTTTTGATCTACTTTCGATTTTACATACCCATCCACAATCACAATGCCACTTCTCAAATGTTTTGTTATTGACTGAAGAAGGGGTTTGAGCCCGAATTGTTCCGTGTTTGGAATTCCGTTCATTTTTGAAGCTGTAATATTCGTTTTGTTCATAAGTTGTACAGTCTTCAGCTTCTAGCAATTAAGACTCACGTTAAATTAACTGCACTTATTGAGGAGAGAAAGTTTTGTATCTGAAACCAACTTTTAAAAAACTCAAATTTCTTCATTTTGATCTTTTTTACATGAAGGTAATGTTTCAGCATTTAGCTCATCGCTCGAGATAATAATACCAGAAAAACAGAATGACAAGTAGGAATGAGTTCCAGATTGAACCAACAACGAACGCCTTAGATAACGTCACAATGCGTTTTGAATGTTTCTTATAATTTATAAATCTCAAATTTCCCCAGCTTGATATATTTTTTTTTACATAAAGCTAATTTTTCATTCTTTAGCGCATCCCGACATAATAACAGATTGACAGATTGGCAGTAGTAGAAAAAAGTGCCAGGATGTACTACCTATGGAACGCCTTATAAAACGTCAAGATGCGTTTTAAATGTTTCTTATACTTTAAAAAAACCCTCAAATTTCATCATTTTCATCATTTTGAAATTAAGCCAATTTTTTATCATTTAGCTATTCCCGGTATAGTGCCATATTGACACATTGGCAGTAGTAGAAAAAAGTGCCAGAGTCCAACAGCTATTTAACGCCTTATAAAACGTCAGATTTTGTCTTTGAGTGTACTCGTTGAACCCTTTGAATATAGTACATCTAGTAAGTGATAGGATTATAATAATAAATAAATAATAGTAATAATATAAGTATGGCTATTGTTGTAAAATTGATTATTCTATAGGGCATCACAGATGGACGTAAGAATACATCAAAATACAAGTGATAATACAAATCAAAATACAATAATTCTAAATGAACTGATTCAATGAAACAGATGATGCAAAATGATAGATACACAGAATAATAACACCTGAGTCGATTAAACTATCACAAAAATACTTTTCTCTTACTCAAGATAAAATAAACGCATTTTTTTAAAAATTGGTAAAAAATCTCGTCATTCGAGTATCGATCGATAAAATGACTCTGATCTCAAATTGTCAAAAAAACTTCTTAAACCTGGGAATTCAAGGAAGGCACAAGTTTGGGAGCTTTTGACAAGATGAGTGTCATTTTAATCGATCAATATTAGAAGGACGAGTTTTCTGGGCAAAATTTTATAATTATGTTCTTTTGTTTTGTTTTTATTTATTTTTTTTCAGAGTAAGACAACATAGCTGTCTTGAATACATGCCGACCAGCCGCAATTGTGGGACTTCCAGATTGTTAATATTTATCACAAATTCTCTCGCACAAGCGAGTTAAAAGGAATGGCGTTGAAAGGTTTTACAATTCAATTCTACAAATTATTGTGTCAAAATGTTGCGATTAATCTAACTTACCAACTATAGGATATTTTCACATTCGTTAAAATACAACCAACCTTTTTCATATTCAAATTTATTTTGTACATCATAAAATTTAAAGAAAATGGACAGTATTTTGTAGGATATGTTTTGCTACAGAAACTAGATATGTATCGCAAGAATTTTACTGCTATTTATTATGTCTGCGTGATAAAAAAAAAATCTATTTTGTGTTAGCTGGGCGTGAAGTTTTGGGGAAAACCTTGAAAATAGCTGGTAATGAGAGGGTCAATGCTCACAAACTGGAAGGCCACACGATCCGGGTGGTAGACATATACTGAATGTGGCTATGGTTGCTACATGATATTATTCATGCTTTAAAACTTCGGCATCAAAGGTTTTGATAAATTATACCCGAAGACAATGAGACAGAGTCATGCTTGATATGCAGTAATTGATCATAAAGACTCATTATCATCATTATGTTACAGTTGACTGAAAACGAATTCAAGATACAATCTCGCATGCAATTCTGTTTCACGAGCATCATCAGCTATTTCCTTTAAAATAAAGATATCATCATTGCTTCATTCAATTTAAAATGGTAGCTGAATTCGACTCCTGTGATATTACAGCATGAATTCTTTCTTTACAACCGATTAAGATAAAGTAAATACAATTTCATAAAAACAATAAATGCAATTTGATATCGATATTACAGTATCGGTAGTGAAATAGCCTGTCTTGATATCGATAATTCAATGATTCTAATAATATGATAAGATTTTGAGATGTTGATGTTTAACCTTTACAGGCGGGGCTCACTATTACTCAAATAACTTTGTAGAATAAAACGTGGTCAACAGTTGTTAACTACACAAACAATGAGAATATTTATTGATAAAGGATTTTAAAAATTAGACGCCAACAGTAGTTGTAATAAGTACGTGACCTCACAATGCTTTACGCATTCGGCCATGCCACCCCCCAAAACAGAATCTGGATCCGAAATGGACCTTTTCATTTTTCGTTAAACAATACTGTAATGTCACTGACATTCAGGTGGCTTAGGCGAAAGAAATGTATTTAGGGTTTTTGGTGTGTCGGCATTTTTGAGTTACAAGCGCCTTCATAATAATTAGAGTATTACACACACACACACACACACACACACACACATACGCGCGCACGCACACACCCACACACAAACACATCCACATATCGGTACAAAATTAAAGATTGAAGGTATACACATCGATCACCCATATCTAAATACGGTAAAACCGAGAGAAAATTTATATATTATATCATCCCTGGCCGAAAACAAAGACAGTGAGAGGAATCAACATTTTTTGAAAAGGTCTCCGCGTGAAAAGGGTTAAACACCATTTCTTTTTTTTTTCAAGAATGCACTTGAAATACAAATTTAATGACAGATTACTATTGTAATCTAACACAACAACACCTAAAACAAAATAATGATAAATATATATGTATATGTATAAATATATAATAATGATAACATAGCTTATTCAGGGGGCGGGGGGAAGGAAGCAATACAATTTTCAAAAATTAGATTCAAACGAAAGTTGAAATACAAAGTAAACGGCACAAGGTTTATAAATTGTATTGGACGGAATTTTGAAATAACATCACAATATTATCACAGATAATAGAAGAGGAGTTAGGCAGGGGTGTGTTTTGTCTCCAGATTTATTCAACCTCTATAGTGAAATGATATTAAGAGATATCGAACATAAGAAGGGGGTGTGTATTGGAGGAAAGAATGTAACAAATCTGAGGTATGCAGATGATACGGTTCTACTGGCAGAATCTGAACATGAACTACAAGAATTACTGGATGTTGTAGTCAGGAGTAGTGAAAATATGGGACTGGAACTGAATATATCTAAAACAGAATGTATGACGGTATCTAAAAATAATAACCCACCAGCCTGTGTAATAACAAGCAGAGGACAAACAATACAACAAGTTGAATGTTTCAAATATTTAGGCTTCAATGTAACATCCAATGGAAAATCAGATTGTGAAATAAAGAAAAGAATAGGTATGGCGAAGAATGCATTCAACCAGCTGCATACAATTATGAAAAACAGGAATATTAGCATGAAAACAAAAATCAAAGTCCTGGATTGCTATGTACTGTCTGTGCTGCTATATGGTTGTGAGAGCTGGACCATAAACAAGACCATGGTTAAAAGACTGGAGGCAGTGGAAATGTGGTTTTACAGAAGAATGATGAGGGTGTCATGGATGGAAAGGAAAAGAAATGAAGAAATTTTAGAAATGGCAAACAGAAAAAGATCACTGATAACAAAAATCATCAAACGCCAAATGGAATTTTTAGGACACATTATCCGCCACCCTGGTTTGGAAATACTCGCCTTGACTGGAAAGATGAATGGAAAAAGAATAAGAGGAAGACAAAGAATAACGTATTTGAAAGGGATAAGAACTTGGACAGATGAAGCTGAGAAAGGTGGCGCTGCTTTAATAGAATTGGCAAGAGATAGATCAGCTTGGCGGAAGATGACCTCCGACGTCTGCTTCAGATATGGAACTACATGAGATGAGATTATCACAGATAAGGGAGTTACATTTGGAAAGATTATGTCTTCATTAAGCATCATTGAAATATCAGATGATTGATTATTTGAAATCAATCATAGGCAAAATCGATTTTAAAATACCTGAATACTCAGAGATAATGTATCATTACAATTCAGAAGTGAAACTTATTTATCATTATTGTTGTTATTATTATTATTATCATTCGTATATGAAGTTTTTGCAATTCTTTATTCTCTTCTTCATAGATTAAAAGAAAATAAACAAATGTAAAGTGATATTGGTTTGGTTCTCTAAATGAATACGATATTATAGGCAGAAAAAAATAATCGTATAATCGCAATGAGCGCTTATGTTACCTTTCATTATGAGTAGGAGTAAGTATGGATCGAGTTATTTTTTGCTTTTAGAGACGTATTTAGCGACAAAGTCAGTCCGAATATTTTAAAACTCTAAAAACCAGAAAGACAATTAATTCATTGTAACAATTTAAAAATTAAGGTACAAAAATAAATTACCTGAAATTTATATGACAGACTAATGAAATGGAATCAAGAGATTGTGATATAAATCCTATGCTAGGCTTACGACATTCAGAGCTATCTTGATCGTATTATTATACTATATTTATGTAATCATTGCTTTTATGTAATGCTGTTGACGAAAGTTTTGCAATTTATATTTTGGTAGTGAATATAAATAGGTACGGCATGGTGATATGGTTTACCTCTATCAATGGCTAAATGAAAGCAGACTAGATGAATTCTTTGTCAGGTGAAAATTTTTATTGATTTCAAAGCAATCATGATTAGTAATTTTGGCAACCACACAAACACACACACACACACACACAAACAAATATGCAGCACGTAGCCACGCAAGCACGCATATTACACACACACAGAGAGAGAGAGAGAGAGAGAGAGAGAGAGAGAGAGAGAGAGAGAGAGAGAGAGAGAGACACGCTAATGAGAATAGAGTAATTGACAGAAATGCGCATCCAACGTTAGCAAAGGTGAATGTTTTGATTAGTGTTTGGTAGTTTAATGTTTAATTAATGAAAGGACTTGATCTGTGTTGCTAGTGCAGAGCTGCCTACCAGAAATTTTCAAAAATTCGTAGTTTCCAAAGGAAAAAAAAAAAGAAAAATTCACTTTATTGAGCATTTATATAGCGCAATATCCACTTAACGTGCTCAATGCGCTTTACAAGGGGTCCCTGGTCAACAGCAACATTTAACATGTAGGACGAGACATGACGCCTGTTAGGCGATATTACAATTTTTCGGACAAAGACAACGCTGTTAACGGCCAGGTACTCATTTTACACCTGAGTACGGTGAGAGAATGTGAGTAAAGAGTCTTTTCCAAGGACTCAACTATGCCCCGAGCGAGGCTCGAACCCAGGACCTTCCGATCCGAAAGCGAGTGTCATACCACTAGACCACATAGCCGCACTTTAAATAGTTTTACAAATAAACAGCTTGCTCTCAGAATGATCCCAAAATGCTCCAAAGTCCTGAATATAGGTTCTAAGGAGCTAAACTTTCCTTTTCAACAAAATTTATTGAGTCAAAGAGACATGCAGCTCTATAGCTGGATTCAAAACTTCGTATTTCTACGAATCTTTCGTAGCAATAGGCAGGTCTGCTAGTGTGTGTATAACTATTCTTCTACATCAACGACCATACAATATCATTTTCAGGAATACTCAAAGTCGTCCAGAGAGAATAAAGGTTGAAATAGTGTGTCAAAATGTACGAGATAACACCAGTAAAGTAAATATCAAATCAATAATATACACCTACTTTGTTACAACACACCTGTCTTTCATTTTTTCTTTTTAGGACGACGGTGTTGTTGTACTCATAGTGAAAGGTATTGTATGATCACATAAACAATGGCCTCTCATAGACGAGATTATCTTGATTTTGACATCACATGGTGGTATTTAGGATTCTCGTTGGAGACACAGGACGGCCGGTGTTGTTGTACTGTTTGTGTAAATTGTTGTAGGATCTCTCTAGATCTTGTAGTTCCTGGGAATTGAAAAGGTTCAGATCATTATAAACTGAGCAGAAAGTTTGTTTTTAAATGAAATTTTGAATTGTGAAAGTCCAAAAGTAGAAACACTCATTTTAGTTTATATTAACATCAGAGAAACCGTCGATCACACTCACGTGTTTACCATGTTGTTGTCGTATTTGTCGGGGGAAAAATTATAGCGCCTACAGTCATCATGTCTAGTCCAAAGTTAAGGTATTGCTGTTGGCTTGGGACCTTTGTAAAAACCAATTTGACCATAATAATTGGAAACTGCATCGCACAAAAGCTCAGTTTTATTTGGGGGGGGGCGGGAATTGTTTATTTATAGATTGGTTATCAACATAGGTTTTATCCCGACATTAATTTAAAACGAACTTTTATAAGGAGCAATATCCAAAAAAAAAGCGCTTTACCAGTGGTCCTTAACCCTCTCCTTACCAACTACAGGAAAGTCGTTACATTCGTTACGATACAACCATCATTTTTCTTATTCAAATTTCTCTTGTACATCATAAAATTTAAAGAAAATGAACAGTGTGTTGTAGAGCATGTTTTGCTAAAGAAATGATGTATCGCAAGAACTTACTGCTATTGTGTATGAATGATAAAAAATATATTTTTGTGTTAGTTGGGTGCAAAGTTTTGGGGAAAATCCTGAAAATGGCTGGTAAGGAGAGGGTTAATCAACAGCAGATCAGAAACGAAATTCATATTGAAAAAGCTCATCAACAAAAGCCAAAACTAAACTGCATTGTACCTGGTTCTGTAGAGACAATTTGTCCTGGAGCCTGGTCATCTCTGCTATTTTATTGTTGAGTATTTTCTGGTCAAGTTTGGCTCTTTCCTCTGTCTTCAAGGCTTCTTGCTCCCCCATCCTCATTCGTTCTTCCAGTCTTTGGATTACTCTGGGGTCCCTCGTTGGTGAGCTGGGTCTGGGTACCTAGAATCAATGTAATCGTACAATATAATGTGAGATCCAAAATAATCCAATAAAAGTACAGGGGAAATAACCAAAATAAATATGTAGTTTAACTTTAGTTGCATTACAATTAGCTGGTTTACTTCCCCCTTTGATCGTCGTTCACGGTTATTGCCGTTAAGATGAAATTATTTAGAAATGTATAGTGAAAATTAAGACATAATTATTTCAAAAACATTAAATCTTATCGAATGGTTAACATGCCTTGGAGATTTCAGAAAAGAATATCGTCAAACTGGGTAATTTTTGCCTTTCAAGATAACTTTGGTGCTCATGTTATATCAGACACGACTTGATTACATCCATTAAAAGAGGACAAATTGCAGATGTTGATTTTTGACATAAGAAAATTCGATGCGAAACTTAATCTACGATTTCACTTTATAGAGCCTTACGATGTTAATCAAATAAAATATGAGTAATGGATCAAGCCAAACCTGAACTTGTGAGGTTTACCAGGGCGGCCACAGTTACCCGGCTCATATGATCCTACATTGGCCAGTAACTGGAGGACTGATTACTGCTACATTCGTTTATCTAATAATTTATTTATTTATTTATTTATTTATTTATTTATTTATTTATTTATTTACCTATTTATTTATTTGTCTATTCAATCATTTATTCATTTTGGTCAGGAAAATTGTTACCTCAAATATTGAAGAATTAAAATGGCAATTAAATTAATCTCAATAGGGGTTCTCGATAGCTCAAGTGATAGTGCACTCGTTTCACACGCAAAGGGATCGAGAATCCAGATGAAGTGGAGATCTTTTTCTGACCCCTCTGTCCACCCAGCAGTGATTGGGTAGCTGGGCCTGTTAGATCATGAAGGATAGTACTTTGCAATAAATGTGCGTCCTATCTAAAGGATAGAAAGTCGTTGTCCTTGCCATGCTACAGAAACCGGGATAAACTCCATATTTATGAGTCTAATGGTTCTGAAGGACTACTAAAAGTCTCAAGAGAGATATTTTGACAAGTGGGGGGTCTTTTAACTAATCATATTCAATATTTGATATTTCGATTATAGATTGAATGAAGTTGACGTCACTCGTGTCCTCGTTATTGTTTTTGCCATCATTTAACTGTATTATCCAGAATATAAAAGTTCATGGTTACACAGAGTTTTGTGTGTTGGTCCGTTATACTTCCGGAAGGCAATGCTGTGAGCCAAGCGCATACTATCAATAAAGATTATTTACAAAAAAAAAAAATGCCTTACTGCTTTGACTGGAATGGGTTTATCCAAATATGGAGCAGTCATGTTGTTCACTTGGGCCTTGTTCAAGAGACGCTGTTTGCGTAGAAGATCGTTGTCTCTCTGGAGTTGTCTAATGCGTTCCTGAAGATGGTTTGAGGTCGGCTTGGATGGCGATGATTGTGCTGTTGGTGATGTTGATGATGATGGTTCTGCTGGGTCTGTTGTCGTTACTGTTGTTGTTGGTGTTGTTGTTGCTGTGGCTGTGATTGTTGCTGGTGTTGGTGATGGCGATGCATAACGATTACTGTCAATAACACTACTGTGCGACTGTGGAAGAATGGAAAGTAAGATGTAGAACTTAGAGTTGATGTTTTTAATGTTATTTTGAATGCTGCTTTTATCTGAATCATACATAATGCACGAACAAGCACATTCAGTTTAAGAAGATACGATAGAGCAATTTCTTGCATTTCCTCATCACCTACGGTTCCTATCAACGTTCAAATATTTTGATATTTTTTGATTGTCGAGAAAATAATGTAATGAACACTATTTTACATTAGTTAGAAAGCGTTTCCATGACAACAGTGAGACCCCTAAAAAACTCGGGTTATCAAAACTGCTAAAAAGTACAAGTTGGTTCCCAGGGTTTATAACTAAGAGTAATAAATAAAAAAATAAAATTCTCTTGTGTCTACTCAGAGGGAAGACTGGAATAACCAGTACAGCACCGCATACTGAGCTAAGGCGAGCATTTTTATATAATTATATTCGTTTAAACGCTCTCAAAACGATTTACAAAATTACTATCCTCCGTTTAATGATACGAAAATAGAAAGTTTTCTTGGGCCGTTTTTCTTCCTTTTTTAGCATAAAACCAAATGAAAAACCAGTATCCTTTTATTTGGGGGAGAGGGGGGGGGGGCGTGTTGGGCTATTTTTGTTTGTTTTGATTTTTATAAAATTGAAATATGATCCAACATGTCATTCATGTATTATTTCAGAATGAACCACGTGATGAAGACTAAGTATTTGGTCAAAATGTTTAGAATTTGACCATATTTCTTTTTCGAATTTGTGCGGCTATGTGGTCTTGTGATATGACAGTCGCTTTCAGATCGGATGGTCCTGGGTTCGAGCCTCACTCGGCGCATAGTTGAGTCCTTGGAAAGGGCTCTTTACTCACATTCTCTCACCGTACTCGGGTGTAAAATGAATACCTGGCCGTTAACAGCGTAGTCTCTATCCGAAAAAAATGGTAATGTCGTCTAACAGGCGTCATGTCCCGTCCTAAATGTTAAGTGTTGCAGTTGGCCAGGGATCCCCTGTAAAGCGCTTTGAGCACGTTTAGTGGATATTGCGCTATATAAAAAAATCTCAAAAATTATTTTGTTAAAATAAATTCTCCCCACCCCTAATGAAGGTATTTTTTGTTATATATTAACCAGTTAACTGCCTTATACGAGGGACCTCTCAAGGGATCCCAGGTTCGTGAGTTTTAACCGGATGAGTAACTTAAATCTGCTGAATATTTGAAGGACGAATTTTCTGGCCACAATTCTAAATACGTGTCTTTCCAGAATAGGGAAGAGTAGTGTCCCTTGATTGGACGTCACCTTACAGAGAGAACGTCAATTTGGTTTTGAAGTGTCTCAAGCGCTTTCACCGGAAGCGAGGACGAGAGACGCATGCGCACAACCAACATGGCGTTCTCTCTCTAATAACTTTTCCGCCGGTGACGTCACAGACTAATGGTGACGTCCAATCAAGGAACGCTACTCTTCCGCTAATCTCATTCCCTATACGGCAGTTAACTGGTTAAGTAAAACAATAATTTAAAAATTTTTAAAAAGCATCTCCCAAACGCATTACTGTATTGAGAGTATTGGTTACAAATGTAAATACAAATGTATTAGGGGCAGTGTGGTTCAGTGGTACGGTCTTTGCTTCCTACCCGAAAGGTACCGAGTTCAATCGCCCGCCGCTGCGTTGTGTGGCCTTGAGCAAGTCACCTCGCCCTAGCTCACTTTGCGGGGCTGCTCTGCGACTGACGCCTGGGTTATTCCAGTCTTTCCTTGGAATAGACCCTAAAGACAAATTTCCCCTTGGGGATGAATAAAGGGAATTATATTTTATATTTTATATTTTTAGAAATGTATATTGGTCGAGAATCAAACTACTCACTTTTGATGATAACTTTTTCACTTCTCTCTCCAACCTATCAATCTCTCTCTTTTGTAAATCACTGATACGTTTTTGCTCTCGTGTGGAGTGATGCTGTAGAGCCTGATATCTGTAGACACAAACATGGTGATATTTCTTGTGTAAGCATCACACTCAAAATGTAGAAGATTATTGTTTACAAGGCTGATATCCGACTGCAGTTATGGGCTTGATTTATCATTGCCATTTTGAGTTGATTGAGAGTCGTTCTCATTGTGCGGCTATGTGGTCTAGTGGTATGAGACTCGCGTCATAATCGGAAGGTCCTGGGTTCGAGTCTCGCTCGGCGCATAGTTGAGTGCTTGGAAAAGTCTCTTCACTCACATTCTCTCACCGTACTCAGGTGCAAAATGATTACATGGCCGTTAACAGCGTTGTCTCTGTCCGAATATATTTTATTTCGCCTAACAGCATCATGTAATGTCCAACATGTTAAGCATTGCTGTTGTTCAGGGGCCCATTGTAAAGCGCTTTGAACACATTAAGTGGATATTGCGCTATATAAAAGCTCAAGTTCTCTTTTCGTTTTTTTCTTTTCATTATATTTCCATCACAACATAATGAGTCTACACAAATTGTTGTTATCGAGCTGGTATATAAGTACACAATAAATACATAAATTGTTAGAAAACATATAAATACAAATCTAAAATTTGATAGGAAGTATAACTTGATATCTACAAGCTAATTGCAGTTGGGGTTTTTTTTTCAATAAATTTGGATTAGCAATTCAAGTGATTTTCTTCTTTTACCGTAATTTCAATCTTCATATAATAAAAGTACTTGATACAATGTGATCTGGGTACAGTTTGAATTTCATTAAATATATTTATGTAATTACTATAAGACAAAATTCGAGCATTAATTAAATTGGACACTTAAATCCTAGATATAAAGAGATTAAATCCCGACTGGACAAAACTGCTTTAGTCTGACAAAACACGTTTTGCAAGTTTGGTCAGAAAAATTGCATTTCATATATCGATTCATCAAAATGGCCCTCAACATGTCAAACAATTTCATATCCGAGATTTCTCTGATGTCTTTTTTAACCCTCTCCTCACCAACCACCGGAAAATCGTCACACTTGTTACGATACAATGAACATTTTTCTTAATCAGATTTGTTTTGCACACAACAAAATTGTATGAAAAATGGTTGTTTTATAAAGCTAGTTATGCTACACAAAAATGTGCAGATCTAGTAGATATGTAGCCTACTTATTTCTCAAGAGTTTGAGTGTAAAAAGTCAAGGTTAGGTATAGCATTTCTGGAAAAATCAGGAAAATGGTCTGTAAGGAGAGAGTTAAAATCCTACCATCATTTTAATCGATTGGTATTTGCAAGAAACGTTTTCTGGCCAAAATGAAAAAAAAACGTGATTTGCCAAATTATTACAAAAATGGTCAGTTATAGATCATATTATGATATGCAGGTATGTTGAAATATTATAGCGACATTACTGGCTCAAAACGCTACTTATCTCCTGGTGTATGGACATTTTTAATTAACTCTTAATGAATAGAACATGAAACAGTTAACTTCCTGTGATTCAACTACACAAGTAACTGTGACATTATGATGGTAAATAAAATATTATTGTAGTGACTGAGACATTATTAGGTGTTTCCTCTTAGAAGATATAATAAAATTATGTTAATATCTAATTGTGAGAAGCAAATAAGTTTTAAAATTAAACAATTTAATTTAATTCATTAACGGCAACATGTTGTGATTTTCTTATTAATGTTCTTACAAGCTTTTGTTCAAATTCGCCATCAATCTAGAAATAAATTTTGTAAAAATAATCAGCTGTCTGTATAAGGTTTAACTACAGAAATGACATTAGAACTATCTTATTCTGTAGACTTTTGTCTACTACACCACTCGTGTATCAATGTTCTTCTATCAACCATGACTTGAAATAACCCAATCGTAAAATCAGCAAAATAAATAACACTGTTTGGTTTTGATTCACGACAACACAACTTACCAATTACTCAAAACATATTATTTATTGGTAAGTTGTGTTGTCGTGAATCAAAACCAAACAGTGTTATTTATTTTGCTGATTTTACGATTGGGTTATTTCAAGTCATGGTTGATAGAAGAACATTGATACACGAGTGGTGTAGTAGACAAAAGTCTACAGAATAAGATAGTTACAGAAGGACTTAGTGTAAAATGAAGTAGAAAATAGATTGAGATTAGGAAATTTGCATTGAAAGAAGTTATCTGGAAAATACCTGTTTACTGTTTGTTTAAAAGTATAAACATATGACTTCATTGATTGAGATATTTTGTAATAGTCAAGATATAATGAATATGATCAATGGTAAATATTGTGACTTAAATTCATAAATATGCTTTTATCACCAGTTATTTCCAGGTCGATGCGCGTGCAATTGTATATTTTCAGCTCTATCCATATTAAGCTCAGGTTTGGATTAAGGTCTGACTATATTCTGTTACAGTTGTACTAATATTGAATTGGCCTTGCAGACGAATGTTTAATCAATACAAAGCACAATGTCATAATATAAAATGCCTTCGAAAAAAATGTTTGCTAAGTATTTTATCAATGACTTGGTCTCATTTTGATGAGATGGCCGAAAACTTAAGGCATTGCAATGTCACCCACAAGAATCGGGGTTTTTGCATCCCGGTTTATTATTAATTTCACATCAATATTTAATATGAAATGATCACTAGACAGTTTCTGTTTATGTATCGTTTCAGTTTTTCTTTGAATAGATCTCAAAGAAAATGTCTCCATGAGATTGATAATTATAGTGAATTAATTCTTTTTTACTATACCATATCTATTATTCATAAGTATGGAATAATTAAGATAAAGAAATCAATGACACTCCCGAGCTCAGTAATTTTAGGGAACTTTTGAAAACATTCCTATTCAGGCAGGTGTTTGAGTAGTAATAATATTTGCGGGTTTTTTTAATGTACTGTCTTTGTATGTATAAAGGTTGCTGCTCGAAGCTCGTCGAAGAAATAAATAACAATGTGAAATTGAATATAGTCTTCAATTTAATATACGAAAACAGAAGAAATGGACGTTTCGGGTTTCCCCTTTATCAACAAATTTCATATTATTATAATTTATGTCTTTGTATGTGTAGCACCTTCGAGCACTTTGTAGATTCTGCGCGCTATATAAATTGATTATTACACGACAGTACAATACATTGCATGTAGACAAAGGCATCATACTTCTCTCGTTCTTTAGCCATAAGAAGTTGCAACCTCGTGGAAAATTTCTCCTCAACCTCCACCTGCCAATGTGCCATGGAGTTCTGAAGGGTGTGCAGTTCATCCTCCTTTGTCTGAAGAGCTTCCAGCAAGGCAGCGTCACCGTAGCGCTGGAGGTGTTGGTTGTTGGACTTCAATTGATTGTTGCTCTCGGCACATTCCCTGATGATGTTACTCATTTCTTGGACGTGTTCCTGATTGTAAAAGTGGGTTTATGTGGATGGGGGACAAAGCAGTTTATAATAATATTTTTTAATATGTAGAGACATTATTGAAGTCTTTGGGTGTTTTGATTTCAAAATATGTGCTTGGGGTGTTTTGTTTTGTTTTGTTGGATGGGGACAAAGCACTTTATAATAAAATGTTTTGAATATAAAGAGATATTATTGAAGTTTTGGATGTTTTTATGTCAAAATATGCTTGGGGTGTTTTTTTTAGTTTTTGTTTTGTCTTTTTTGTTTGTTTGTCTTGTTTTGTTTTTACGGCTTATATTCGTTAATCTGTTCTGTTTAATGTCTTTTTTCTTATATGGGGGGGGGGGTGGCGTTGTTATTTTGTGTTCGATTTAGTGTCTTTTTTGCGTTCTGATACCCATACTCCTTATCTGATATTTCTGAATAATTAGCCCATTTGGAAAGATTTAGATAGAAGGTATGAGTAAAACAGCAATAGATAAGAATGCCAGTTCAGAGTTCGTGTCGCTAGGCTGTCTTGAGTTTCAAAAATTATTAAGATAAAAGATTGTAAGGAAACTCTCGATGTCAAATTATTGTTAGAAATTCATCAGCAAAAGAAAAGACAAACACTATTGGTTACTCGAAAGTAAAGGCAAAAAAAAAATGATTAAAACAGCTGATGAACTGGTGTTTTAAAATGTGTGAAAAGTGTGCAGATAAACATCAACGTGCGTTGAGTGCAAACGTGAATTCCACAAATTTTATAATTGATGATGATTCAACAAACAATGATGCAAATTTGTGGTCATTATTTAGATATACACAAATTGCAATTGTTGAAATTATACACGCAACACAAATTATTGAGTAAAACTGTAAAACAAAACAAACATTCTCGTTAATCATTATTATGTCAACTTTTGATCACGTGATCGCACTAAGCAACAAAAACAACGTTCAAAGACACACATTGGCTCCCGATCCCATCATCTCATCGCTGTCACGGCTAAAATCCAACCGGAAGCTGACATTTGGTGTGTATTGTGGGAACTGAGCCTCGGTTTGACTCAAGTCTACAGCATCGATCTCAAGCTGAAATAGGGATTACAAAGACTGATTTTAAAAACAACAAACTTGACTCCTGATGACACGCTATCTTTCCTCACGAATCGTAATCAAAACGAAGTAATATAAAGCATTGATACGATACATAGAATTTGAATGCCAAGTAGTCTATACTGTCAATGGAAGATAAACAAATAAAAGAGGATTTCATCATCTGTCCACTGTGTTATACAGAAGCATAGAACCTAGAATACATCATATTAGATGTCACTGACGCCCGAGTCATACTGCAGTTGTTGTTGTTTTGATGAAAACGGTAACTATGTGCAAAGATAGAGTAAAGTCAAATCATAGCTGTATGTAAAGGGACAAACGACTGACCCCCTCTGTCGGGTATGAATTACGCCGTTTAAAACGCCACCAGTGAATAAAATTAACCATAATAAAGAATGTTTAAATCGCTTTTGTTACCTTTTCTATACGAAAACTTTCAATTTATATGCTAATTCCTCTTTCCATGATCTGAATTTTATTCCTGATCTTTTTTTAAAATTATTATTATTATTATTCCCTCTCTTGAGTTTTCAACCTAATGATATTGCATTGAGGAAAAAGATGAGAATTAAACTTCCTATCGTTCTATGTCGCTTATGAGAATTATATCTCATTTTTTCGTCTTCAGACTTTAAAGGAGTTTTGAATATCGAAAGAACCAGAAGCGCCCATGTCAGATGATATGTTTTTTGTTAAACCACAACAAATATTATCAGAACTCCATCTACATCACAGCCAAATTAAATCTACCAAAGAAGAAAACTGTACATTGACAAAACACTTTCTTACATTTTGACCACAGAATTTTACAATACATTGACCGACTTTAATGACCCATAATTTGTCACAAATTCTTGAACCCAACTTCAAATAAGTCTAAGTTGTTAGAATTTTGGCAAATTGGGAGTACGTTAAAAATCAGTAAAGGAATTAAATGTTTTCTGGCCAAATGATAAAAAATGTGTTTGGCATTGTACGACGGGTACATCTAACAACCTGGCCAGTTGTTTTCACAGCAACACAAATCTAGGAAATCCATAGAAATCAATTTGAGAAACACGCTCTGTCTTCCTCTAAACTGAGATTAAACCCGAAACTGGAGTCTGCGGAGGGCTGAATCATGCTGTGATCGGCCATTGTAATGCTCAGGTCAACTGCATCTATCTCCAACTGAAAATAAT
Source organism: Berghia stephanieae (assembly GCF_034508935.2). NCBI lineage: Eukaryota > Metazoa > Mollusca > Gastropoda > Nudibranchia > Aeolidiidae > Berghia > Berghia stephanieae. The sequence continues at coordinate 46,453,349 of NC_088362.1, forward strand.
GAGACGGGATGATGGAATGCATACAGGTCAAGATAACTGCAATTCGACGACCACTCTATATTATTATGTTATATGAAAATATCGGAAGAGTTATGAAGTATAATATATGAGCTAGAACCTGAAAAGGCAGATAGAATAAGTACAAAAAATGAAGTAAAATAATACAATCAGCTTCCCGGAATGGTGATTAAACCTCAAACTTCCTAATTACCATTGTATTGGTAACACAATCGATGAGCCTTCTTTAACGTATCGAGTTAAGTTCAAAATCATTGACATGAAATTTCTGGCCAAATTTCTTTTTCCTCGTCTGCAAAACGTATCTGATCAGAGAGATATATGGCATACCATGATCACTGATGTCTGGCACAGACTTGGTACTTGAAGAAGAAGATTTTTCAAAACTATAGTCCTCTCGAACTTCTAAATTCTAAGGCCATTTTACCCTTTCACAGCGGGATTGGATAATTTTCTACTAACTCTCCATTACTATCTTCATTTGTATTTGTAGATAACGTATTTTTAACCTCGATTCGAGTTCTGTTTAATGATATCAGGTTAGAGTGTACATAATATAATATACTATATTATTATGAGAAAACATTTTATTGAGATTGTGGAATCCTTTTTTTTTTTTTTTTGCGGTTGTAAATTTGTCTCGTCTTGTCACAGAATCGAGTAATGTCGAGTGTGGTCAGTGGCAGGATAGATGACAGCGACAGCAAAATAAAAGCTAGGCTCGGCAATGTGTCCTTCGTTAATAAGGCACAAATAATGACATTACTTCACTTTACATATGTGAAAGGGTACCAGTCTATAGCTGTGACAGACATTGTAAGAACGATAGTACAAATAGGACGTTGTTCTATCGACTTGTACTGTATGAAATAGGTGTTTTGGCTCCTTATGACCCACTGGAGAAATAAATGAAGCATTGCAAAGCGCACGCACTGTATTGATAAAACAAAATGTGCCTTACGTATGTCCATATTTTAATAATAATAAACCCCACCGATGCAAGGTTAAGTCTTTAACTAACCTTCAATAGTTTATCTTTTAGTTTTTCTAAATCCAGGGTTCTCTGTTTCTCCATCTGAAGGCGACAGTTTTCAATGGCCTCCTCCTGCGGACAAAATGTAAAAGTATAAAATGATGTAAGAAGTATTATCATTATACAGTCGACTCCGCTTAATCGCACTCCTTTGGGAGTTCGGGTTAGTGTGTCGATTAAGCGGAGTGTGCGATTAAGCGGAGAAGCTAAAAATAGCATCTAAGCGCAAGCCTTTATGTGTCATACATGTAGAACATTCAAGTCTGAGTTTTCTACGCGCTTGGGACCCTCACGGACTAGACATAACCTCATTGGAATGATTTATTTAATTATTTATTTATTTATTTATTTATTTGGGTTGATTTTTTTCTGGGTTTTTTTTCATTTTTCTTTTTCATGTTTAATTGACAACAAAATGTGTTCTAAAGAACAGTAATCGCGAAGCGTTGATTGCTTTCTATTCTGTGTAACCTGTTTATAAACCTTTGTCTCTAACCTCGCCAATGTAGATAATCTGTCAAGCGTTCTTGGATTAAGCGTAGTTTGTCTACCATGTCAAGTTTTTCAGTGTACTCAAAATTGAATTAAAAGAGACGGTAAGGTCGGAGCGAAACGGGATTTTGTCTAATAAACTGATCGGAGGGATGATGATAATAAGCTTCAATAGTCGTGACGCCACTTCCCTTGTAATGTACATCTAAGATGTAATAAGAAATGAAGTGAGTAGGAAAGTATCAGAAGACAATAGAGAATAAAACATTTTCGAGGCGACGATGGGGGCTCGAACCCGCGACCTTACTGGTACTACAACCCCGCCTGGTCGTGTAGAGCGGGACTCTACCGTATGAGCTATCCACGATCCTTAAAAAGATCGCTTCTACCCTTAGTTTATATAAGAGCCTTCTCTCCCTGACTTCTTGAGGTCATAGGTTCAACACACACAAACGCCGCGAAGATAGTTGGCCAGTACTTAAGCTTCATAGCCAATATTCTCAACACAAACATGTAACATAGAAACGATTGAGACATTGAGTATGCTCCGTTATTTGGGGTGAATTTCTAATTCAGAAAAATGAGTGGAGCAGGCACATATGTTGATAACAACAAGAAATGAAGTGAGTAGGAAAGTGCCAGAAGACAATAGAGAATAAAAGATTTGCGGCAGCGATGGGGACTCGATCCCGTGACCTTACTGATACGACAACTCCGCCAGGCATCTATGAAGTGTATTATTTGGGTTCCATACCTTTTCTTTGGTGACAGTTTCCACCATAGTGCGAAGTGATTCCACCTCCTGTTGTAGCTCTGCTATATGACTGTGTAACTCTTCATTACCTGCTCTGAGGTTCGCCTGAAGAGATTGAATTAAGAGTTATACAATCTAAATAACAATGGCGAATTGGAGGTAGAAAATTTAAAGTAGACTATAATTATATCAGAAAAATAAAATTGTAATGATAATTATGTATTGGTAGTAATAGTAGTAGTAGTAGTATTAGTAAAAGTAGTAGTAGTAGTAGTAGTAGTAGTAGTAGTAGTAGTAGTAGTAGTAGTAGTAGTAGTAGTAGTAGTAGTAGTAGTAGTAGTAGTAGTAGTAGTATAGTAGTAGTAGTAGTAGTAGTAGTAGTAGTAGTAGTAGTAGTAGTAGTAGTAGTAGTAGTAGTAGTAATAGTAGTAGTAGTAGTAGTAGTAGTAGTAGTAGTAGTAGTAGTAGTAGTAGTAGTAGTAGTAGTAATAGTAGTAGTAGTAGTAGTATCTTCATAGTCATCATCACTATAATTATAATTACTAGATATTGCATATTTTTGCTATTGTTTAAACAAATAATGTGACTCTACTTACCAAGGCAGTGTTTAAAACTGGTCTGTTTTTAAAACTGGGACTTATTCTTCCATCAGAAGTTTCAAAATGGAAACTGTGGGAACAAAATTTAAACATTTAAAACAATTTAAATATATTTGATTTGATTTTTTTTTTTTGCACATTTTTCTCTTCAAAATATATGCTAAATTGTTTTTGGCTTGCTGGAATATGTAAATGAGAAGCACATTTTGAAACTCTTTGTGTTTTGACCGTTGATTTATAATTCAAGAGGAGTCTCAACGAATGCCATTTTGAGCGCTCAAATTAATACATAATTATTCCATTTATATATCAGATATTTTGTGCTTCAAAAGTTGAGATAAGGCAGTAAATTGTTTTCTTGGTTAATTTGGATTTTTTTGTTTTTTGTTGGGTTTTTTTCTGGGTTTTTTTTTCCAAAACATCACTGCTTTTTTACCAATGACGCCCCT
>NC_088362.1:46464193-46489193 GCF_034508935.2 Berghia stephanieae
CTCTCTCTCTCTCTCTCTCTCTCTCTCACACACACACACACACAAACACACACACACACACACTCATTCATTCTATCTGTTTATCTATCGATATCCATCGTATAACGATAAAGAGATATAGAAGGGGAAAGGACAAAGGAGACGTGACAAGATAAGACATGATCCAAAATAAAAGCTATAAAACTGCAGGATGGCTGGCCGGTTAGTATTGCGTGTCTTCTCTTAACAAAATATGATAAATCTAACGTTTTGAATTTTAAATGACCTCAGAGCTTTTTGACTGACCCATACAGCTTGTGCTCTGATTATTTAGAATAACGTGACTCCTTCATTTTTTATAAACTTCTTCTTAAAATAAAATAACATTTGTCTGTGCTGTTATACATAATTCTACCTAGACGTCTAACTATCATTTCAATTATGATTTTCTTTTTAAAATTTGAGTCATTTAATTTCACAAAAATCATCAAATATAGGTCCTCTGGGTGTGGGCTGCAGTTTCCTTACCCCGCTTTGCCATCTTGCTTAATCTTCTTACTCTTTTAACCCTATTTCAATCACAAAGGCCGTGTGATCCATGTCCAAATACCTATTATGGGTCACGACACCTCTGACCCCCCCCCCCCCCCCCCCACACACACAAACACTCCCCTCCTCCTCCCCCCCCCCCCCTAAATTCTCCTGATACTAACAACAGATTAACAAACCAGAAAGATAACACAAGTAACCACTGGTATCAATACGCCATTAACAATCTGATCCACGGTCAAACAAACTACACAACAATTGATTAATCTATCGTGCAATGATAAACGAACGTAAGTCAGGTTTCTATAAGACCGGTGTCTGAAGGCTACAGTCTGAAATCTATACTGCCGTAATCTTAAATAAAATACGTATTAAAAATTCCCAACGAAATGAATAATCCATGACACATCTTGTCTTTAAATGGATGATGGCTTTGGTGTTGGTATTTGTAGAAACATCTTCCAATACAGAATAAAATGTGATGATTCTCTTTGTTTTTATTTTTGTGGGTTTTTTGTTTGTTTTTGTTTATTTTTTGATTGGATGGAGGGGTTTTGTTTTGTGTGTTTGTTTTTTTTTTTTTTTTTTTTTTTTTTTGTTTTTAAATATTCTTTTTGATTGTTTTTAAAAAATTGTTTTGTCTTTATTCAATTTTTGAATAACCTTTGTGTTTCTACGTTTGCTTGTTTTCATTTCAATTGTGCAATTACCCCCCCCCCCCCCCTCCTTTCCCGTGACATTAACTTTTCTTTACTTATACCTTACCTATACATCTAGCAGCCTACATTTTACAATATCAATGAGGTCTACTATCAAAAGACTTTATACTTTGACTACAAACTCCATAACAGCCATAAACTACTATACGATCCAAGAAAACTACAACAAAGATATCAAAGCACTTGCTGTAATCCAACTATGTATTATGGTCACTTGAGGTCAAATCCTTACAACAACAAAGACTTGAGAAGGGAAGTCAACGAGACGACTTGACTGCGACTATGTAAGTTCCATTATTTTGGTAACAATGGACCGTGGCTGTAGCCCCTTGCACGTAAACTATCGATATGTAATCATATACCATGTGTTACCGTGTGGAATGCCTTTGCTTTTGATATGCATTATAATACCGATATTGTTATAATGAATTAGTATACTCTTTCTCTTATATAGTTATACGAAATTGTGAAATAATGAAAATGTTGCTGCTGGAAGCTCGAAGGAAAAAAATAACAATTAGTATGGAATTGTAAGCTTCAATTTATTAGACGAAGGCAGAAACTGTGGACGTTTCGGGTTTCCCCTTTATCAACAAAACAGGGTGAATAAAACACTACAGACGAATGAGGTAGTGTGATAGAGCCGCTGTAAAGGTGAATGTGAAAGCTGTAAAATTCCCTAGCAGAGCCAGTTAGTGAGATATTCAGGGTAGACGTTAGAAAATTTTGTTGTGCACTGCCATTTCATTGTTAATCAAAGGGGAAAATCAAGGCCTCATAACAAATGGCAACGAAGTGGCTTATAGGCAAGAAATTGATAGATTTGTGTCTTGGTGTGATGCCCACCACCTAGAGCTTAACATAAGCAAGACAAAGGAGCTAGTGATTGACTTTAGGAGAGTGAAGGAACCGATAGAACCGTTAAAATTAAAGGACCAATTCGTCCAGCGAGTTCCTCACTACAAATACCTTGGTGTAACGATTGATGACAGGCTCAAGTGGGATGAACACTTGAAAATAATTAGGCATAAGATGTGCAGACGTACATATTTTTTATCGAAACTCTCTCAGTTTAGAATAGATAAAACCCTCTGCACATTATTTTATAGAGCAGTAATCGAAAGTGTTTTGTCATTTTGTATAACAGCTTGGGGAGGCAATTGCTTAGCAGTGGAAAGGAACAAAATAAATTCAAATATTAAAAAATCCATTAAACGCTATATAAATGATGTTGACGATGTAGATCTTTTATACGAGAAATTTTGTATAAATAAAATAACTAAAATATTAAATGACCAGTATCATCCACTAAGACCATCAATTATTATGTCAGAAAGAAGTGGTCGCCCTTTCTCTATTTCAACGAAAACAGAGAGACACCGAAAATCTTTTCTGCCGTCCAGTATTAGGCTTTATAACAACAAGCAATAATCATTTTATATAATTATTTCTCATTTTTACTTTTTTAAAATATAAATATTAATTTATTAATTTATTTGTTTTGCAATCTTTTCAATTTTCAATTTATGGTGACAGTTTTAACTATTTTACAGTGTTGAAATTATTCATATTATAAAGCGCAGCTCTGGTTATAGAGCTGCTCCTTTTTTATATATATACATCCTATTTCCATTGTATTTTTATATTATGTGTAAATTATAACACGTCTGTACAAAAAATTTCCTTTTTGGGATGCAATAAAGTATTATTATTATTATTATTATTATTATTATTATTATTATTATTATTATTATTATTATTATTATTATTATTATTATTATTATTATTATTTTACCATATTATCTACCCGGGAATATACTCATGTCATCATCATCAACGTCTACATTCCACCATCATCAGACAACACCACAGCGAAAAATATTTTGAGGAAAGAAATACAGGACATTCAAATTAAGTCACCCGATGCCGTATTGATGGTCACTGGCGATTTTAACCAATGTAACGATTTTACTCTCCCGGGACTTCATCAATACGTGGACTGCGAGACAAGGGACAAAAAAACATTAGATTTATTCCTGTGTAATATTAAAAATAGTTATAAATGTTTACCCCGTGCCCCATTAGGTTTATCTGACCACTGCATGCTCTTGCTACTCCCCACCTACCGCCCTGTTTTTAAACGTGTAAAACCAGTAAAGAAAAGTGTACAGATCTGGAACGGAAGTGTGTGTGAAGATTTGCGTGGTTGTTTTGAATGCACTGACTGGAATGTTTTTATCGAATCATGTGATAGTGTGGATGAGCTGAATGACTGTGTGAGTGAGTATTTAAAATTCTGTGAACAGCTAGTGTCTTGTAAAAAAGAAATAAAATATTATCCTAACAACAAGCCTTGGATAACAAAAGATCTGAAACTTTTATTGAACCAAAAGAAAACTCTCTATACTAGTGGAAACAAAAAAGATCTGAAAACAAAACAAAAAGAGATAAAGAGGGTAATATCTAGTTGTAGAGATAAGTACAAAAATAAAATTGAAAAATGCTTTTCTTCTGGGGATATACGGGACACGTGGCGGGGGCTTAAAACTGCTGTTAACTATAATCCAAAGCCCACGATTATATCAGAAGATATCGAAATTGAAACTTTAAATAAATTTTATTCACGTTTCGACACAGCCAACAAATTTGATATTGAAAATGAAAAACATAAATTAGACAGGGCTTTGGAAGATGAAATGACTATTGAGGTCAGTGAAGAGGAAACAAGATTCGTATTTTCGAAACTAAACGAGAGGAAGGCTGCTGGGCCGGATGGATTGAAAGGAAAACTATTAAAAGAATGTGCCCACCAGCTTTCCCCATTTATACACATATTTTTAACTGGTCCCTCCAATGCGTTTCGATCCCTGAAATTTGGAAAACTTCAAAAATTATTCCTGTTCCAAAAAAAGAAAAACTTGAAACTATGAACGATCTCAGACCTGTTGCACTGACTTCAATAGTCATGAAATCTTTAGAAAAACTTGTTCTTGTTAAAATTAGGAATCAGTTTATGCCATTGAGTGATAGTCATCAATTTGCTTACAAACCAGGACGTGGCGTAGAGGATGCCATTTTGCTGTTTACAAACAACATCTACAGGCATCTAGATCACGCTAGGAGCTATTGCAGATTGCTTTTTGCAGATTTTTCTTCAGCGTTCAATACAATGCAACCTCAGTTGGTTGTTCAAAAATTGACTAGTCTGAATTTAAACAAGTATATAATTGCTTGGGTGCTCGAATTTCTTACGGAGAGAGCACAATATGTTCAATTAGGACAAAACAAATCTTCCTGTATAACTACTAATACTGGTGCTCCTCAGGGTTGTGTATTGTCCCCAGTATTATTCACAATATACACGAATGACTGTAGAAGTCAAAACCTGAGTGTACCTTTAATAAAGTTTGCAGATGACACCGCTCTTCAAGGCCTCATAACAAACGGCAACGAAGTGGCTTATAGGCAAGAAATTGATAGATTTGTGTCTTGGTGTGATGCCCACCACCTAGAGCTTAACATAAGCAAGACAAAGGAGCTAGTGATTGACTTTAGGAGAGTGAAGGAACCGATAGAACCGTTAAAATTAAAGGACCAATTCGTCCAGCGAGTTCCTCACTACAAATACCTTGGTGTAACGATTGATGACAGGCTCAAGTGGGATGAACACTTGAAAATAATTAGGCATAAGATGTGCAGACGTACATATTTTTTATCAAAACTCTCTCAGTTTAGAATAGATAAAACCCTCTGCACATTATTTTATAGAGCAGTAATCGAAAGTGTTTTGTCATTTTGTATAACAGCTTGGGGAGGCAATTGCTTAGCAGTGGAAAGGAACAAAATAAATTCAAATATTAAAAAATCCATTAAACGCTATATAAATGATGTTGACGATGTAGATCTTTTATACGAGAAATTTTGTATTAATAAAATAACTAAAATATTAAATGACCAGTATCATCCACTAAGACCATCAATTATTATGTCAGAAAGAAGTGGTCGCCCTTTCTCTATTTCAACGAAAACAGAGAGACACCGAAAATCTTTTCTGCCGTCCAGTATTAGGCTTTATAACAACAAGCAATAATCATTTTATATAATTCTTTCTCATTTTTACTTTTTTAAAATATAAATATTAATTTATTAATTTATTTGTTTTGCAATCTTTTCAATTTTCAATTTATAGTGACAGTTTTAACTATTTTACAGTGTTGAAATTATTTATATTATAAAGCGCAGCTCTGGTTATAGAGCTGCTCCTTTTTTATATATTATATATACATCCTATTTCCATTGTATTTTTATCTTATGTGTAAATTATAACACGTCTGTACAAAAAATTTCCTTTTTGGGATGCAATAAAGTATTATTATTATTATTATTATTATTATTATTATTATTATTATTATTATTATTATTATTATTATTATTATTATTATTATTATTATTATTATTATTATTATATAATAATAATAGCACAAGTATTATAGCATATAGTAGTAGTAGTAGTAGTAGAGTAGTAGTAGTAGTAGTAGTAGTAGTAGTAGTAGTAGTAGTAGTAGTAGTAGTAGTCAGTGTAGTAGTAGTAGTAGTAGTAGTAGTAGTAGTAGTAGTAGTAGTAGTAGTAGTAGCAGTCGTAGTAGTAGTATTTAGTAGTTAGTAGTAGTAGTAGTAGTAGTAGTAGTCAGTCGTAGTAGTAGTAGTAGTAGTAGTAGTAGTAGTAGTAGTAGTAAGTAGTAGTAGTAGAGTGTAGTAGTAGTAGTAGTAGTAGTAGTAGTAGTAGTAGTAGTAGTAGTAGTAGTAGTAGCAGTAATAGTAGTAGTAGCAGTAGTAGTAGTAGTAGTAGTAGTAGTAGTAGTAGTAGTAGTAGTAGTAGTAGTAGTAGTAGTAGTAGTAGTAGTTGCTGTTTTTGTAGTAGTAAATCATATATATTTATGCAGTTTCATAGAGAGTAATTCCATGATTTTATAACGCTTAATGCGCTTCATGATTTTTTAAATTTTTCCACGACAAGGCCGTACAAGAACTCAAGTTCCAAGTGTTGCTGTACAATCACCTTATTATTCAAGCACTCGTCTCATACTGCTTACAGCTATCCGTCAATAATCGAGCCGAGCTGGTAAAGTGTATTGCTCAGAGATTTACGGTCACTGTCACCGATGTAATTACTAAACAATTAACATTGCTTGATTTGTTATAAGGCAAAACACTGACTCAATTAAACAACAAACATTTATGATAAGTCCTTCAGAGCCGGAGTTATCCCGGTTTCTAAAGCGTGAAACGGACAATAGCAATTGCTTGCTACCCTTTGGATAGAGCGCTAGTACTTTCCGCCAGATCTAACAGATCCAGCTATCCGATCACTGCTGGGTTGACAGGGGGAGGGGGGTCAGAAAGAAATCTCGACTGCACTGGGGATCGATCACGGTCCTTTTGATTGTGAATCGAGGGCTCTACCAAATGATATATTGGGACCCCCTATTTATGATAAATAGTGATCAATAATGGGAATGATCTATATTACATTTCCATGTGCTCGAGGTCATTGGTCACATTGGAATATGTGCTCAAAGTGGCCCACATAGTGAAAAGTGTTCACAGTTTTTGAAATATCTAAAATCCCGATTGGCCATTGTGTTCAGCTTGACACATGGGTATACTTACAACTTTCATAAACAAAGCAGCGTGTTTACATTTCTGAAGAAATATCCAATCGTTGGACAGCAACAAATTATGTGATTGATGACTTGGTTGGACGAAAACATGAATAAAGATCGCTCCCATTGGCAACGACGCATGCAAAGGTAAAAAATGTAACGTTAAACGCTTATGTTTTTTTTTTAGTGTATTGGTATAAGATGACCCTTTTGGCTGTAAAAGAATTTTTTTTTGGCCGGTCCTTTTCAGTATTTGCCGATGAGGACATTAATTACCATTACTTTCACAACAATAATTATAATCGTTCACAATCAAACTTTTAAAAATTCCTTTTACAGCCTGGGAATAATCTAATATTTTGTGGAATCAAATCAAGAAAATAGGGAGCAGGCACTGGTGTAAGATAAAGATCTGAGAAAGTGTGTAAGAACCAGTGCCAGACAAAAATCTTGCTTTGTATGGCATTGTTTCCAGACTTTTATCTACTATTACGTGCACAAATCATTTTTAAAAAGTATCCACTAGAGGCCTATTTAAATGAATAATGAACAAAAGTGTGATGTCAAAATACTGGTTCCAGTCTCCTTGGAAGTGTGAATCAGTCCTCCAGAGGATTGGATATAATACCCTGTGCAACTTATATTCTGGTTTCAGAGTGATGACATCTTTTTTTCTTGCCAATGTAAATGCTGGCTGTCAATAAAGATCTTCCAGTCTTGCTCTTTTACACCCCGTAATCATAAGAATCGGCCTCTATACACCCTGATACTAAAAATAATCATACCACCTTATGATTCAATATGTAACGTATTTATTTCTAATCCTCCGGAGGACTGGTTAAACACTTCCAAATGTCACGACATTAGCTTCCCATTTAATCATGATACCCAACCCACCTTTCTGAGGTCCGTCATCTCCCGATGCAGTTCCCGGTTGTTCTGTTTTTCCCTTTCGACCTGTGACATGAGATCGCTGCTTCTCCTGTTAGATTCATCTTTGAATTGCCTGATCTGCCATTCTTTGTCCTTCTCAGACCGGTCCCTTTCTCTGTTTACAGCCTCGATCACCTACAGACACAAGTAGATAACAAGTAGACCAATGAGCTACCAAGTCAGTGTCACCAAGACAATTAAATTTATTTACTAATAATATGTGCGCTATGTGGTCTATTGGTATGGCACTCGCTTTCGGACCGGAAGGTCCTGGGTTCGAGCCTCGCTCGGCACATAGTTGAGCCCTTGAAAAAGGCTCTTTACTCAGTTTCTCTCACCGTACTCAGGTGTAAAATGAGAACCTGGCCGTTAACAGCGTTGTCTCTGTCCGAAAAAATGTAATATCGCCTAAAAGGCGTCATGTCCCGTCCTACATGTTAAGTGTTGCTGTTGGCCAGGGACTCCTTGTAAAGCGTTTTGAGCACGTTTAGTGGATTTTGCGCTATATAAATGCTCCATTAAAAATATATGTAACCCAACATCTCAAACGTATACAAGGCCGGGAAGGTATAGGTGCGTAAAATGAGTAGATGGCCGTTAACTCACGCAACCCTAACACCAACTATCTCGGTATTTGGCTGTGGTTATTTTACCCCATCAGGCATCACTTACATTTTTATTAGACATTATTTACGTATTATCAAAGTTAAACCTACTATTTTTAATATTTTCGTGATATTGAAGTAACCTATTTATATATCATTTTTCTTTTGGATTGAGCAACTAAGCATTTTTTTCAATTTTGAACAGTTCTAAAAGTCTTTAGGGAGAGGGGACAGCAAGGAGGTAGAACGCTAGGTCAAGTGAGTTAACAGCGTTCTCTCTCTCCGAAAAAAACAGTGTAATATCGTCTGACAGGCGTCATGTCTCGTCCTACATGTTAATTGTTGCTGTTGGCTAGGGATAGGTTTGTAAAGCGCTTTGAGCACGTTTAATTGATATTGCACTATAATAATACTCATTTCCTTTGGGGGTATTAGATTCTTATGTTTTATTTGATAATTTTCAGTCACAAATGGACTTTTAAACAAAGGTTCCCAAAGCGACGATCTTATGGTGACGCTAATGAAAATGAAGTAGAAATCCTTGTGCACGGATATTTCCCGGTGTAAGATCGTAGCCATCGTAAAGTTATAGTCTGACACTGACCACAGTCTTTTGCCACAAAAGAAAACAAATCGTGAGTTGTATTCAATGAAATAATTTGTTTCCTTGAGCTCTACTAACAACTCACTAGACGCTACAAAACCTAAAAAATGACGTCAAACTGCTAGTCCTGGAGGGCTCTAGTGTCAGGCTATAATATTATGTTAACGATGGCTATGGTAAGATCGCAGAGGGCTCGTATAAGATCGATTGTGCTCTGTTGTCTTGAGCAAGTCAACACAACACAGCTCAGAGCTAGCTCAGAGTGCTATTTTAATATTGTTTTTTTTCTTTTCAATGTGACTTAAAATAATACAAATCACTGAGAGAATAACAATTCTACTTAGATAGAAAAAAAATTTATTCTAACCTGTTGCTCTGTTTCAATTTGCTTGTCACTTTCCAATCTTCTAAGCTTATCTTGCAATCTAAGGATTTCATCGTTCTTGACCTGAGGATGTAACAGTAACAAAAATAATAGACATTGTGTTTACGTATAATCCCGACGTATATTAATTTCCAGGTGTGACAATCCAATTTGTTATGGGCTCATTGCTGTAATGGAAATACTCTCAACCAACACAAAATAGTGTCCATTACATAATGATAATCCATGCCCACAATATTTGCACTTGGTTGTCAGACCTGTTGATATATGCACGTCGATGTAGCCCAATTTTACAGTTTAAACATGGTCACTGTACGCTAAAGATCTCTTATTTCTTCCAGCAGAACAGGGACAATTTTTCCATTATGTAGTCAAATGTTAAAACATTGTTTTTGTAATCACACTCCTATAATGACAAATGTGAGAAATTTATTCCCTCTTTAATCGCATGGGGTAAAATGTGTGAAATGGCGTAACAAAAGACACAAAGAAGGGTGCGTTACCTTTGTCACCAATCTGGTTACTAACCAACTCTGTGTCGACTGAATTCGTTACTAATTAAGGCCCGCTTGAAAACCTTGTGCATGTAACATTTTAGGTCATAAAAAATGGAGATCAAGCTAATTTTCTTTTTGTTTATTTTTAAATCAGACATAGCTCGCAGAATTTTTAAAAAACGATACAAAAGAGTATTTCGGAGATGTCCGGTTCATGGTGTCGGACTTTGCACACTCAGTAAGAATTTTTAGTTACTCTTTAGAAAGGACGCTAGCAATACTTACATTGATCTCCCTGGAATGTTCCGTCAACATTTGGGTGAGTCTGTCGTCACTTCTAAGACCGTTATCCCTCCTTTCTTTCTCTACCTCAGATCTCATTTCTTCCATTGCTTTCTGTCTATCCAAAAACATGGACTCTTTCAGCTTTAGGACGGCAGAGCTCTAAGTGATTGGAATAGAAATAGAATAACGATAAATTATAGAATACATGTGGCTCGTTGATGCAAAGTGGTTTTTTATATCGTGATGACCCGAATTCTGGAAAGAAAAAAGTTGAAGTCTAATTTATAAAGTTTTAATTAAATCATGATGCTGTTTTCGCGGAGAATAAGATTTCTACACTTCAAGAAGAGCAAACTTTATCATTTTGGTAATTTTGTATAAATTGGTTTCTTTCAGGGGAATAATACTATAATGCGACATTTTGTCACAGATTTTACGACGGGCAATAAACAAAAAAAAAATCCCACAAAAGTAAAGTATTAATAAAACAAAATTCATCTTGCCCAGTCATTGCAGAGGCAAAAGGTCCACTTTACATCGCGAAATAATTCATCAATATGCTCAAATGCTTTTAAAGGAGTCTAAAAACCAACAACAATACAACATATATAAGACAAAACTTGACAATTGAAAGACACCATTACAATCGTTTTTGAAAGGGACAACGATATTGCTGTCCAGGTCTTCATTTTACACCTGAGTGTGGAGGAAAAGTTATGTAAGTAAGGAGGTTTCCGAGGACTTATCACTGTGCCACCCTAGTGACTTGGATCCAACAGGTCTCAAACCGAATGTACTACCATTGGACTAAAAATCTGAAGATGGCGAAAATGTTTGTGCCTTTTTGTCGAATACATGTGTGATCAATCATGTCAACATGGTATTTTATGGTGGAGAACCTCAGTTACTAGATAGAGAGATATACTACTATTATTAGATAGATGGATAGATTATTAGATAGATAGATATATTATTCAATCAAATCAACAGATTTAAAGATAATAAACCAAACATTTTCTGAAAAGTTTTTGAGCTACACTGTAGTTTTAATTTTATTCTAGAATCCATTATATTAACTCACTCAACCCTAACACCGACTGCATCCGTAGTTTACCCCAGTTACTTTTACTCCCATGCCTATTTATTACATTTTATGAGGTGTAGCATCAATGCTAATGTTTTTAGTTTTTACATATTTATGGTAGAGTCTAGTTGAATAAAACGATCAATGAATGTTCATTTTTAATACATTTTTTCCAATTTTGAAAAGTAGCAAAAATCTCTAGGATTGAGTGAGTTAATATTGGCACATTCAAATGCATTAAAGAGACAATAGTCATAAAAATGATTGGTAAATTCCTTACCGTTTCTTTCTTCAATCTTTGCAAGGCCTTTTTCTGTTCTGTCGATGTTTTGTGCCTGTCTTGTCTCTCTTTGGTCAATACAGATTGCATTTCACTGATCTGAGCTCTGGGGGAGAAGATAATATTGGTTTGTTTTATTTCTAAAATTAATCAGCAATTTTTCCGTAACCTTTTATTTTGAGACCAGCCAAAAGTCGAACAAAGACGGAGTAGAATGACTGTCCGCTACTCACGTATAGCGGGATCGAAGTAAAAAAAAAAAAAAGACAGAATTGGCATATCTGGAGCTTTTCCCCTGCCCTCTTTATAAAATAAATGAATCTTTTTTTGTCGATGAGTTGTTTGACAGGCCTTTTAAAACTTAGTTTTTCATTGCAAAACACATTGTTACAATCGGAATTTCATTCCAAAAAATACCAAGTTGTCTCCATGTTGCTGCTCTTATTAGGTACATTTCAATCGGCCCATTTTTGTAAAGGAATAAAACTTTACGAGCTTCCGCTTACCTCAATTTCTCAATGATGGTGTCCTTTGACCCGTTATCTTCGTGAACGTCCTTGACCCTGACCCTCAGTTCATTCACTTCCTCTTCTAATCCGTTCATCTCTTCGGCTAGGCGCTTCTTCCTTTCCACTTGCTCTTCTTTTGCAATCTTTTTGATGTCTTCACACTCCATGATCTTTTCCTGTATAAGTAAAAAAAAAAAACGATCTCTTTAATCAAATTACCTATTTATTGTTTTCTACTTACGTTACCTTCTAAAGAGTTGTTCAATTCTTGATTACTCAATACGATTAGTACCTATGCCCAGCGGCGTAGCCTGGTCATTTAGGAGCATGGGGCTAGATTTGAGATGTGTTGTCGCATATTATCTTTTAGTTATGGATATGAGAGAGAGAGAGAGAGAGAGAGAGAGAGAGAGAGAGAGAGAGAGAGAGAGAGAGGAGAGAGAGAGAAAACATTTAATGCACTCAATTATTTTACCTACGATTTGTATGTTCTTTGTAACTTGTTCATAATGCCTGCCTAAGGATAAGCGATAGCCACTGTCAATCTGTGCACCTATGTGAACAGTACCAAGGGTTTTCAATCTAGTGGTGCTATTTAAATGTAAGTTGGACTTCTGATGGTTCAATGCTCTCTGTGTTAAATTTTTCAAACAGGTAAATCCACTTCTTGTCCAAGACAATTCTGTATTGCTGTTATCGCCAAACAAAATACAATTAAAACAAAATAAACTCTTCTTTTCTATTCTCATCGTAAGCCAAGGAAAACGACTAAACCAATCTTTATCAAATGACCGATTCTGCTCCCCGTCTTTAATAGTGAGTACAAAATCGTTTGGTTGATGGGGACCGAGACTTTTAATCAAAAGTTTATTTTCCCTATTCAAAGAACTGGTCAACAGGTAATAGACGTGATTCATCACACTTAATAGCAATTAATTAAAATTTAAAAAACAGACACTGCATACATCAGATTAACACTCGAATTATCAATAAACATAACGTACAGTCTCACACTCAAGTTAAAAGGGACAAGTGGAATTCAATATCACATGCCTGACACGCCTCGAAGAGGAATGGGTAACAGGTACAACACGATTGCCATTAATTAGGTCATTGTATGAGGCTGCGAGTAAGAAAGCCACAATGACTCAGTTCAAAGTCAAGATGCCTCTTCATGCCCACAGTCATAGCACACGGCAAACGTGAAATGCATCGCCTAGTTGTACGTGGGAATATGGCTGGAAGCCTTCTCAACCTTTAAAGCCACACGCTGTACTGATTGGTCAGGGGCACGAGTATGACTCGAGCTGTAGTAAATTCAAAGCGGTGTGATTGGTTCAAGTTTTGAGGCTCGGTAAGGGTAATGAATTTCATTGTTTGTGAAACAGAAAATTAAAAGTGTGATTTTTTATTGTTAAATTCTTACATACTTTCAAGACAATGACGACCTGTGGCTTAGCCTTAATAGCCTTTAAGGCCCTACGCCACTGCCTATGCCCCGTTGGGCTGTTTGAGAAAACTAGAATGAAATATTTTAATGTCCCCTCTTGTCTTAATACACCGTAAAATTAAAAAAAATCTGCAGCGGTCAATTATTCAACTTAAATATCTCCGCAACCAAAAATAACCATATGCAACTATTTATTATCTTATTATCCCTGCCTCCCTTTGAGGTACCACAATTACTTCTTACACTGACCCATTTAAGGCCAGCTTCTGTCCATTTTTCTTTTTTTTTTAAATTTTCAACGTAACTTACTTCATATGCAATCAACTGTCTCAATCAGAATAGAACGAAATTGACGTCACTCACCTCGTTGTTTTTTGTTTTCAGTCAGCAATTTTTATGAATAGTTCTCACTAAACTGTATAAACCAGACTATAAACGTTTATGGTGTTGTGTGTTGGGAGGTTATATCACGCTGGCAGATGTTATGAGTTCTTTAACTACACGCAAAGCATCAAGTGAACTTGACAGTGAAAGTATATTTTTAAATGCCAAATGATAGAACTTGAGCAGAGTTTAATGACTTCATTAAGGAGTGTGAATGTTATTGTCTAAACTGTAAAAGCTGTGTGGCCTTGAGCACGTCACATCGCCTCGGATCACTTGGCAGATCTCATTGCGGCTGATGCCTGTCTGGGTTATTCTAATCTTACCTTGGAAGAGACCCTAAAGACAAATTTCCCATTGGGGTTGATTAACCCTCTCCTTACCAGCCATTTTCAGGATTTTCCCCAAAACTTCACACCCAACGAATATAAATATATATTTTTTATCACTCAGACACAATAGCAGTAAAATTCTTGCGAGACATAGTTTCTTTAGCAAAACATGCTCTACAACACACTGTTCATTATCTTCAAATTTAATGACGTACAAAAGAAATTTGAATGCGAAAAATGTTGGTTGTATCGTAACGAATGTGACGATTTTCCTGTAGTTGGTAAGGAGAGGGTTAAAGTCTTCAAGAGAAGGTGGGAATGGTTGGGACATAATATGTCACAGACCTGCCGAAACATTGACATGGAAGGCTTTGCACCCCAAGGAAAGAGGAAGCAAGGCCGACCGAAGAAGACCTGGAATATCAGCCGACAGGACCAGGTTAAGATTCCCAGCATAGCTCCAAGTTCCAGTTAGCGCGAAAAGGATTAAGTAAGTGTGAGAATGATTATTACGAGGAATTTAGTTCCTACCTGAATGATCTGATTCTTCTCCTTCTCCATCCTCCTGAAGGCAGCCTCGAGTTTGGTCAGTTGTACTTGACCATCTCCCCACCCACTCTGTGTCTCTTCTAGCTTAGACATGATGGTTTCCAATTCCTGTAGACAAAATGTTTATATATTTCATGACCAACCTACAATTTGAGTTAAATCAAATCTTTTTTTTTTGTGGGAAAATAAAATGCTTACAGAAATGTATATTATGCAACAATCTCGGTTATTGTATTAACTTCGTTTGTTTAAAATGAAGTTTAAAAAATAGTTTATAGAGTAGTCCTTCAGTGCTATGAGCCCTGTAGAGCCAGATTTTATCCCAATTTCTATAACGGGAAAGAGACAATAGCAATTACCTGCTAACCTTTGGCTGGGACGCTAGTCTTTTGCAAGGTACTTTCCGCTAGATCTATCAGGCCCATCTACCCAATCACTGCTGGTCAGAAAAAATATCTCAACTTCACCTCAGTCTCTTTGCGTGTGAAGTAAGTGCTCTACCAACTGACTTATCAAGAACACCCACCCCTCTTTCACCCATCTCTCTACACGCACTCACACTAATTAATGAGGAAAATCAAAATCAAGAAATAGCAAAAAACGAACCTCTTGTAACTCCGCTCTCTGCAGACGACCTTGTTTTTGTTCCCTGAGCAAGTCATCTTTGGCCGCCTCCAACTGCCTGACAAGTTCGTCCCGCTCCAGAAGTAATCCCTCAACGTTCCTCACCTTCGTTTTCAGACAAAGGTTTTCTTCCTTCGTGCTTTTAATCTCCAAGCACTGCGAAGTACAATAAGAGCAAGATTGAGACATAGGTCTATTCAAAATATTCTTTTTTTTTTTTTCTATAAGGCGGTCTTGTGGTATGACAATCGCTTTCGGATAGGAAGGTCCTGGGTTCGAGCCTCGACCAGCAAAATAGTTGAGTCCTTGGAAAAGACTATTTACTCACATTATCTCACCGTACTCAGGTGTAAAATGAGTACCTCTGACCGTTAACAGCGTTGTCTCTGTCGGAAAAAATTTTAATATCGCCTAATAGGCGTCATATCTCATTATACATGTTACGTGTTGCTGTTGGTCAGGGGCCCTATGTAAAGCGCTTTGGACACGTTTAGTGGATATTGCGCTATATAAAAGCTCGTTTTTATAGATCTAAAACCAAATTTAATTATATCGAAATAAAAATTCAAACATTTGTTTGTTAATGACCTCTTAAAAGACTTGTTTTACTCTCAATTTCAATTAGCTATACTTTCTAGTATTGTCGAATAATTTGTTGGTTTTTCTTATATCCATTCTTAGTCGAATCCCTATGTTGGTGCCATTTAACCGTCTTGTTATCAATCATAGGAAAATTCTTTACGATGCAACCAACCTTTTTATCGTTCTGATTCCTTTTATACATTATAAAATTTAAAGACTTTTTGTTATAGCTATAAAAACTTGACACTGTATTGTCATAATAAATCATTTTTTCTGAACGCTATTTTATACAGAATTCATATGCTGCTGTTCTGTATTCAGTCGCCTAAAGAGTTGTTTTACAATTCCAATGTGATTGGAACCAGTTTTTTTTTTTACCATTATTTTGTTCCCAAATATTGTTATTGTGGAATCCAGTAAAGTTTATCCTTTTCTGATTAATTATTTTTTACTTACATCATCCCTCGTAAGGCCCAAAGAATGAATATTTTTGTTCTCAGCCATTTTGTTCTTTAGTTCTGCTTCCAATGTCGAAATCTGCTGTTTCTTCCTTCTCATGTCATCCACAAGACGCTCCAAATCTTTGGTCGCGTTGCCTCTCTTGAACTCGATAACCATGAGGCCAGATCTAGTACCAGGGGAAATAATTCAGAGAATGTTATATTGGATGTCTTCTTTCACACAGTTATTTCCCTTAGTTTACACGTGATTTTTTCGTCCTGGAATGTAATTCTTCAATATCGCCATCATCATCATCATCATCATCGTCGTCGTCATCATCATCATCATCATCATCATCATCATCATCATCATCATCATCATCATCATCATCATCATCATCATCATCATGTGAATACTGATGCATAAAAACTTATAATTGGCTTAATTTTGTAATATAAAATAGTAGGTACTATTGGTATGATAAAATATTCTTCAAGTTTTTTAAACAAGTGATGCCCATTATCGATTCAAGTCAGAGGAATGGAAATATGGAAAATTTGGAGGTAAGAGGAAATGAAAATTTTTACCTGGCATCATCAGCCAATTCTCTGGCATTTTTCAATTCTCCTTCTGTTTCCTTGAGTTCTCTCTTGGTCTGCAGCAAGGCTTGGCGTAACGTCTTCAGCTCATGACTTGCAATCTAAAGGCATGGAATCATAGCAGTGTATTTATATATGCATTTATGAGATTCAAAGACGGTAGTTGTAACTTAAAAACGCATTCCTTAAGATTTCACTTTTTAGGAGTCAACTATCCAAGATTTTAATGCCTCATAAACTTCTGAAATTAGATTCTTTTTTTTTTTGTAGATGCTTTTCAAGGCATCTACAACAACAACAACAACAACAACAACAACTACTACTACTACTACTACTACTACTACTACTACTACTACTCTATTACTACTACTACTACTACTACTATCAAACTACTACTACTACTGCTATTACTACTACTACTACTACTACTACTACTACTACTACTACTACTACTACTACTACTACTACTACTACTACTTCAGTAACATTTAAAGAAAAGTTGAATCTCCCAATACTGTCTTGCATTAACCCAGAAACAACAAATGTGACCCACAGTCTCAATTCAATGATATAATCGGGATGGACCCGGTTCCAAAAATTGAATTTTAAGAGGATAATGTTAATAATAACACTACTCGAGTAGTTTGGAAAATGACATTAATTCTTCTTGTCGGACAAATGAAATTTAATGAAGTGTCATGTTTAACTTTTGGACAAACAGTCAATCATTTCGTATGGTTGAAAAGGTGGGTTAGGAATAAACATCTTACCAGTTGATCTTCTACATTAGAAAATTGTGCTGACGTGTTGCTTATCAAGCTGGCGAGATCAGCTTGGGGGCTCTGGTGAAAAAAGAAAAAAAAACAATTAAAAACATTTTTTTTACATTATCTAGTTGCTTTGTAGTGTATCTATGGCACACAACGCTTCTAAACAACTGTTTTTACACTCCTACTAATTTTATCAACTACATTGTGAAGCTTCTTTTTTCCCTCTTCTGTTTTTCATTAACATTATTATCACCTCCAATATCATTGTCATCACCATTATCATCTTCATCATCATCACCATCATCATCATCATCATCATCAATATAAAAATCATCATCGTCACCATTATCATCATCATCATCTTTTTCTTAACCCTCCTCCTCCTCCTCCTCCTCCTCCTCCTCCTCCTCCTCCTCCTTCTCCTCCTCCTCCTCCTCCTCCTCCTCTTCCACCACCACCACCACCACCACTAGCACGACCACCACCACCACAACCACTTCCCCTTCCTCATTATCCTTCTATCTCTTCTACTTCATCTTCCTATTCTTATATTGTAACAATTTAAACCATGATAGAATAGTCTATTACAAAACATCTATCAAAACGATAATGATAATAATGACACAATAGAAACCGCATAAAGCCCACACTCTTAAGGTCAACTTCTCGTTAAGGCCAACAACTCTTGTTGGTCCAAAATTATCTGCTCTTCATATAAGTAAAAGTGTGTTCCACTGATATTGGATAAAGTCAACCAATCGTTCTGGTCCGGCGGTGTTGGCTTTATCAGGATTCCCGTTGCGTTTCAAGAATGTCGACAGGTGCCCCTCAAAGACGTTCCTTCAAAAACATAACAAAAAAAAAAGCAAACCACTGATTTTGTCCGCTATTTTAAAGAAAAAGAATAGGAAGAATTCAACAAATTCAGTAGATTGTTCCATACACATTTCCGGGCTCGACATTATCGTTGTTTGAACTTTATAACAAGATTTATAAAGAATTGTAATTTAAATATTATCACAACATACCTTCGACCTTGACCTCGCGCGTTGACTGGATTTGACCTCTGATTTCGGAGGCGGAGAGTGAGAGTAGATCGGTGTCACCCTGCCCAAGTCTCGATGGGGAGGTGCTGGAGAGGCGGATCTGGCTCTTCGTTCTCTCTCCATCTCTCTTTGAATTCTTAGGGACTCTCTCTCGATCTCTCTTGCATCTTGGTCAGCTGTTATGCTATCCAAGTAACTCACACTTTTCTTTTCAGATCTGGTGGGATTGAATAAAAAGTAAAAACCAAAACCAAAATTAGTATAAACATATTTTTAAGTCTTACCATGCTATATGCATTCCACAACGCTACACATTCTTCTTCATAAGGCCACACAGAAGCTATATCTTGTTCATAAAGCACAAGTAGTCGGTCGGTTGCTTCATCAGTGGGGACTTTCCACCTGTCCCGCATGTACACGGTGTCGACAAGAAGAACCTGAAACCGCAGAGCATCTTATCGATGGTTGTGTTTTGACGAGACTATCGGGCGGGATCGCTGCCTGAGTAGATCATCATAACATTGTAGTATGAGACCATCTGAAGCGGTTGTCCGTTGATTGTTCCTTACTAGCACTCCTAAAGTGTATGTAAAGGTTGACATCCTGACTGGGGTTTTTTTCTAATTTGAGCTTTTATATAGCGCAATATCCACTAAACGTGCTCAAAGCGCTTTACATAGGGGTCCCTGGCCAAAAGCAATACTTAACATGTAGGACGAGACATGACGCCTGTTAGGCGATATTACCATTTTTTTTCGGACAGATACAACGCTGTTGACGACCAAGTACTCATTTTACAACTGAGTAAAGAGCCTTTTCCAAGGACTCAACTATGCGCCGAGCGGGGATCGAATCCAGGACCTTCCGATTCGAAAGCGAATGTCATACCACAAGCCGACTTAAGTGGTGTGACATGTGTTACAGTAAACATGTCCCATCGTGCCAAAACAGTATTATGTCGAAGTGTACCAGATGTCAGAAAGGGACTTGAAGCGTTGATCACCAATACGTGTTTTGTTAAGGCACTTTTGTTACAAATGGCAAGCACTGTTTAGCATGGTCAGTCACCAGTTTATGTCATGGATTACAAAAAATCCACTTCGTATTATTAGGTAAGATACCGTAAACACAGTACCGCATTGGACTCAGTTGTGAATGGGTACCTTGATACAGACAGTAGCGGGTCTTGTAAGTAAAACCAAATCATAACGTTTTCTAATATGAGAGGTAGGATTGATTATTCATTGAGAATTTAAATAATGCTGATTCATAACCACCGTTAAGTAAATTATCCTTGTTAATATCGGATTATCTGTATTTAATTGTATGTTTCATGTTATTATATATAAAGTTTAATTACTTTTATCGTCAATCTGTTAGTATAAATAAATAATTTAATCAGATAGCTGAAATCTATTTTAAACCAATTCTGAATTTTCTTTGCCTTATTTCGCAATTAACATTTAAAAATTGTATAAACCAAGAAACTATTATGTCATGATTCTCGATTGATCCGTTCCAAAGCTCATTACATCCTAATTAGCAGAGATAAGGTGTCAAAGCACATTACGCAACCGCTTGTCACACCTATAGCTTCTAATAATAAAGTTAATATATTATTAAATGATTATTTGTTCTAGTTTTGTATCAAGTTTAATTGTCACTAAATCTATTAAATTATGAAATAATGTATATTGCGCAAACGTTAGATAAACACAAAAGATTAGAATGATAAAGTGAAGATATTATTAAAAGATCATGTTTCATATAATTTTGTATCAATTTTAATTTTCACAAAAACAAATTTAAAAATAAAATAAAATTCACTTTATTCACCCATAGGTGAAATTTGTCTTAGGGTCTATTCCAATGGAAGTCTGGATGGAATAACCCAGGCGTCAACCGCAGTGCAGCGCCGCAAATTGAGCTAGTGCGAGGTGACTTGCTAAAGGCCACACAGAGCAGCGGCGGGTGATCGAACCCGGTACCTTTCGGGTACGAAGCAAAGACCGAACCGCTGAGCCAAGCTGACCCCTAAACTTATTAAATAATGAAATAAAAGGCTTCGACAACAATGTGACTCATTGTCTTTATCTGCCCTTATGTAGGGGTAAATACTATGCTATGGAAAAGTCAATGTGACGATATTGCGATAAAAAATCATTAAGCGATTAAGTATTTGTTGCTTATGAAAAATATGTTCACATCTCATATTATTAAAGCATCGAATCAGTTGACCCGTCTTCTCTGAGACAAAATTATTCTATAGCGCAAAGGATCAGTCCGGTTTGTTTGGGGTTTTTTGTTTGTTTGTTTTGTTAGCATTTCAGTGATTATTTGGTTAATAAGGTAAAGGGCAACATGATTTTCTTCGCAACATCGATGATGAATACATAACGCAGATATTATTGTTGTTGTGATGACAGATTCAGATGACTTTGGCAGCAATCTTGATGATGATGATGATGATGATGATGATGAGGATGAAGATGATGAAGATGATAATGATGATGATGAGGAGGAGGAGGAGGAGAAGGAGGAGGATGGTGGTAGTAGTGGTGGTGGTGTGATGGTGGTGACGGTGGTGGTGAGATATATGGTGTTTATGGTGGTAAAAACCCTACCTTTTTGTCGATAATGCACATCGAGATTGTGATTTCATACCAAATTACATTATCAGAGACAATTGGTCTCTAGAAAAAATGGTTCATTTTTGTTTTCAATCTCATCTTCTATTTGGATTTGCTTTTACTAAAAGCCTATACCATTTATTACCATAGTATGAGGTAGTGAATATAATTGCACTGAAAATCAAATTATCAAAATTTGGAAATGATATCTCAGTTATGTGCGAATCCCTTTTATGTGCATAAGGCTCTTTTATTGATAGACTAAATTCTATTGACTTAGGCTTTGTTTCCTTGAACATTTCACACGTTACACAACTTAACTCATGTATGAAGGAGCACCTGGCAGTCCCCTGTGACATTCATCAAAAGAATAATCATAGAATAGGATATGGGCTATACATTGATAACATACATTTTGTTACAACAATTTCACAAAATAAAGCACAATGACACGTAAATAGCGCTTGAACTTTTAAGGGATTATAATATTATGGTCAATCAGCTTCAAAATACTGAATTAATTTCCCAAGCAGAGCATAATTTGATTCCAAACTTTCATTCTAAACAACCAAAGTCATCATCATTTTTGTACTTCCACTTTCACAGATTCAAATCTCTACCTGTAGCCAATAGGATTCAATAGTCTGATGTCACGTCCGCCCAGCAACCAGCAGCTTGGTTTAAAACAAAGAAAATCGGTACTTTTTATTCTTCATGCTGGCTAGAACTTTTTGACATGTCATGTGATCATAATGTATAAAAGTCAAAACATGATCCAAGTTATAATGACTTTCTCATCTGGATACACTTTTATCTTCGTCCGAGAAGTATTTCATAAGGGCGTCGCTATTGTTCCGAAAGTTTATAACCAGTTACTTAGTTGCCATTCGTCATTACAGGGGAACTGACGTCACGACTGTAGAAGCCTATTGAGTTGTTGCAATTTCATTGAAATACTTACTTGGGTACCTTGCAATCTTCAGTATTGAAAGATACTTCAGAGAAAGCGTTGGGATCGAATGGCATAATTTGATTCAAAATATTCTTCCCATACAACCAAAGGCGGCATCATTTTGTACTAGCATTCACTTAGAGTCAAATCTATAGCTATTTGAGTTGCTTCAATTTACTCGAATACTTACTTGGGTACCACACAAGCTTCAACGTTGAAAGACACCTCAGAGAAATCGTTGGAATCAAAGGTAAACGTTTTGTTGAATCTATGTGAACGAGGGGGTCGGCCCCGCTCGTACCGGTAGGGCATCAACATAGTTTGTGAGAAATAAATAACTTTTTGAGGACACTCTCTCACACAAGAATTATCCGATTCCACACTTGATGATTATTGATGGCCACGAAGACTAGATCTCAAATCATTTTACATCTCTAAGCATTGTTCTCGTAATTATCAAATTATAGCGTTTGTTAAACATTGTGTCAATTTTAAACACTTGGCAAAAATGTATAAAGCTGAATGTGATTATGATTAACTTTTATAGTTGTTGTTGTGCAACACATTTTATTTTTGATAATAATAACAATGATGATGATGATGATAATAATAATAATAATAATAATAATAAATAATAATAATAATAATGACAACAATAATAATATTACTATTATAATGATAATAATAATAATAATAATAATAATAATAATAATAATAATAATAATAATAATAATAATAATAATAATAATAATAAAACAATAATAATAATAATAATAATAATAAAATAGTAATAATAATAATAATTACCAATAGCCATATATGCTTCATTTTAACAAAGCCCGTAGTGATTATATACCCATCAGAAAAAGAAATCTACAAAAAAGAGCAAATTTAACGAGGTTTATCAAACTTAAGATGACACCGCTCAAACATCACGTCACAATACACTGCGACCACCACCAAAAGGAAATGAACAATGACTATTGTTCATTGTACAATAAAGATAGAACATCATTTGTAACATTCAGCACTAGATACTAACAGCAAATCAGTTTTCAATTATTTTAGTTGTTTGTCGCCTTGCGATTTTTTCATATCTTTACAAAGCTATGGCCCTCCCAAATATTGAATAAACGCATTTACTACAAAGTCCAGTCCCTTGATTGATGTGCAATAAATATTAATTACAAAGATCTATTCACATGGGACTGGAATTACAGTGTTGTGGCTTGTTGTCATTATGAATGTTTTGCTTTTTTACTAAGAGAAACCAGCGAGCCCGAAACAATAATGCTTACACTTGTGGTTTTCTTTTTATAGTGTTCACTGTGTTCGATCGTAGCCATCGTTAACTTATAGATAGTATGCGCTTGGCTAAGAAGCTCATAACATTGCCATCCGGAAGTATAACGGACCAACACACAAAACTGTGTGTATCAATGAACGTTTATAGTCGGGTTAATACAGTTCAGTGAGCATTACTCATAAACGCGGATGGCAAAAAAACAATAACATAGACCTGAGTGACGTCATCATCGAACTATCTATAGCCTGACACTGACCAAAAAATGACGTCAAAATGCCAGTCTTTGGCCACAAAAGAAAACAAATCGTGAGTTGTATTTAATAGTTCAACCAATGGGACCACTTGTTTCCATGAGCACTACTAACGACAACTCACCTTTTGTTTGTTTGTTTGTTTGTGTTATTATTGCTTATTTTGTTTATTTAAAGATTAATTCCCAATGTAAACTTTTATATTACAATAACAATATCCAGTAAGTTATTTATACTCTCAAATTTGATCCAAAGCCAAGTGCAACACTTTACCACACAGGACGAGAATGTGGTCTGTTGGGTTTTTTTGTTTCTATCTTTTCTCGACAAGGACAACGATGCGGCCATCAAGTACTCCTTTTACACCTTAGTTAAGTGATAGAATACAAGGAAAGAGCCGCATAGAGCAGGACCCAAGCCCAAATCTACAGGTTGCAAGCTGAGTTTCCCGCCACAAGATCGCAGAGCTTACATATTATATTCCACTTGAGAAGAAAGAAAATATCGCTTAATACTTAAGCCTTATGGGGTGTGACACTCGTCTTCGGAGCTGTTAGTACCTGGTTCGAGTCCCACTTTAGACGGCAGTAAAAGATGAGTCCTTGGGAAAAAGACTCTTTACTTACATTCTCTCACTATACTCAGGTGTAAAAGGAGTACCTTGTCGGGAATGGTGTTGTCTCTATGGGGAAAATGTAATAGAACCTTACAGGCGTGATGTCTTGTCCAACATCTTAAGTATTGCTGCTGGCTTGTAAAGCATGTTGAGTACGGTTAGTGGCTATTATTATTATTATTATTATTATCATCATCATCATCATCATCATCATCATCATCATCATCATCATCACTATTATTATTATTATTATTATTATTATTATTATTATTATTATTATTATTATTATTATTATTATTATTATTATTATTATTTTTTATTATTATTATTCATATCATCATCATCATCATCATCATCATCATCATCATCATCATCA
>NC_088362.1:46496693-46534193 GCF_034508935.2 Berghia stephanieae
TTCGATATTTGAAGGATGGGTTTTGTGGCCTAAATTTTAAATACGTATTTTTTTCTGATCCCAGCAGAATAATATATATCATATATCAAATATAAATTAATCTTTATCGTTACATAGAGCGGTAGACAATAATAAGATGCCACTGATATATGTTTCTGAATACTTTGGAATCACAGTTTTGTCGTGTAGAAATATAAATTGTAGATATGTAAAAAGGTTCATTGCAAGAGTAAAATTCAAGAATCAACAATTTATTTGTACATTAAGCTTATCACATTCATTACGTACGTATATACGCTCATAGATAGAGATTGAGTCCTTGGAAAAGGCTCTTTACTCACATTCTCTCACCGTACTCAGGTGTAAAATGAGTAGCTGGCCGTTAACAGAGTTGTCTATGTCCAAAAATAATTATAATATCGCCTAACAGGTGTCATGTCCCGTCCTACATGTTAAGTGTTGCTGTTGTCCAGGGACCCCTTGTAAAGCGATTTGAGCACGATAGTAGATATTGCTCTATACAAAAGCTTAAAAAAAGGCTCAATAGAGCATGATCTTCTTTATTTATTTTGTCATTGACATTTTTCGACAAAGCAGTCTCTAACATGAGCACATTGTCAATCATTGTCACAATGCTGGGACTAGACATAAAATCCTTCAAAAGCTTTTAGCCAAACGAGGCAGGAATTTTTCATGGTTTCTGTAGCGACGTGAAAATGGACGAGCACAATAACTTGCTACCCAAATGATAAGACACTTGAACATTACTAAGTACATTCTGTCATATCAAACAGTTCCAGCTTCCCAATCATCCGTGGGTATTTCAGAGGTAATTGTATGCCAAATGATTTTTCTTTACTCACTCATCCCTAACACCAACTATATCCGTAGTTTAACCGGGTTACTTTTACCCCATGCCTATAGGGAATGAGATTAGCGGAAGAGTAGTGTCCCTTGATTGGAAGTCACGAGAGGAAAAGCTATTAGAGAGAGAACGTCATGTTGGTTGTGCGTATGAGACACTTCACTGAAAGCGAGGACGAGAGAGACGCATGCGCAAGACCATTTTGATGTTCTCTCTGTACGAATTGAAAAAGAAAACACTATAAGTTGCCAGGTACAATAGGAAACAATCGTGTTGATTTAAAGTCGATCAGTAACACATCGCTCAATGGTAAAGGTAACGATTGGTTAACCCAAACACTCTTGACCACCAGTGTATGTTCTAAAACAAAATGTCATAAAATTAAACGATTTGAAAAAGAAAACACTATAGGTTGCCGGGTAGAATAGGAAACAAATCGTGTTGATTTCAAAATACTGGTTTCAATCTCCCTGAACGTGTGAAACCAGTTATCTGGAGGACTGGATACATAATATCTTGGGCAGCCGATCTTCTGGTTTCTGATTGATGACATCTTATTTTCTAGCCAAAATAAACGCTGGTCGCCAATAAAGGTCATCCATCCTCGCTATTTTACACTCCGACTCTACACATCCTGCTATTAAAATAGTTAAGCGACCTTGTGATGTCAGTACCTATCCATTATCTATTCATTGTCCGAAGGACTTGTGACACACTTGCAGTGAGTTTTGAACCGGAAGAGAGGCAGGTGCTCACGCCTTTTTATTTCCATTATATAAGAGAGACTAAGCAGGTTTTTTTTTAAAAAAAAAGAAAGGAGTCACTCAAGTTTACGAGCTTCCACACACTTAACTGATCGATACAATGTGTGGCTTAAACAAATATTTTTTCAATAGTATTAATTAGTGTGTGTGCATGTGTGTGTGTGTGTGTTTGTGTGTGTGTGTGGGTGTAAGTGTGTATGTGTTTTATTGGCTTTTTGTTTGTTTGTTTGTTTTGTGAATCATTGATGTTTTTAACACGATTGAATATGATATACATATATTATAATGTTTTGTTTATTTTTAACTGTTATATATTTATATTTACAAAAGTAACAAGGTATTTAAAGTCTTTTCACCTATGTAACCCTTGTTGATTTTGATATGACATGATTATGATAATGTATTTATGCAGCATTCAGGACAATTGAATTTTGAAATCTTTGGTAAACAAACAACGAGTTTTGAGATGATCTGGCATCACAATTAATATTGAAATGATTATGATGATAATATAGTAATTGGAATGTATTAGAATTGGAAAGCCATGGAATGTTACAAGCATTACAAAGTAAGAGACAAATTGGGGAGCAGGCACTGGTGTAAGATTAAAATTTTAAAGGTATGTATAAAACAATACCAGACAACGCAAAAAAGAAAAATACAAGAAACATTATCATGTCTGATCGTTAACTCACTCAATCCTAAAGATTTTTTCTATTTTTCAAAATTGGAAAAAAAAAAAAGTATTAAAAATGAACATG
Source organism: Berghia stephanieae (assembly GCF_034508935.2). Lineage (NCBI taxonomy): Eukaryota > Metazoa > Mollusca > Gastropoda > Nudibranchia > Aeolidiidae > Berghia > Berghia stephanieae. Next base: position 46,499,084 of record NC_088362.1, read on the forward strand.
TTGATAGATATTGTTATTCAACTACCATTAACGACATGGACAAAATTAAGAACATTAGCTTTGATACTAGATACACCTATAATTTGTCTAAGAAAAATGTAATAAATTATAGGCATGGGGTAAAAGTAACCCGGGGTATTATACTACTGATATAGTCCGTGTTAGGGTTGAGTGAGTTTAACCAAGAAGACTGAGATAAGTGACATGACGGCGAGGCAGGCTGAATTTTTGGGATGGTCTTTTCTTGTATTTTTCTTTTTACTTTGACACTGTTCCGTACACACCTTTCATATTTTTACAGGTATTACAATAATACCATTTCAAAGTAATTCACATAGAATGATTCATATTTCTATTCCGTTTGACCCATAAGACCAATGCAGCCGGGGTTTCTCGGTTTTTTTATAATAGTAATAGTAATAGCAGTATTTTTTTTTCTTGCTACCATTTGGACAGGATGCATTTCTGTTGGAATGTATACATCTGTTCCCTAGATAAAATCTACCAAAAAATATGTGTACTCTTTAACCTTTATAGTCTGATTGATAGTGATATTTTAGTGAGAACTAATCACTCACGTGGCGTTTCAAAAATAATAGCAAAGATCTCATTCCTTCTATATCTGTCTATATGATCTACTTCCAGCTCCCATGTCATCCTTATTTAATACCAGTATGATGGACTGGGTCATTTACACGATAATTATTAAAATGACGATGAAGTTAATTCATGAAATTACGTTTGTGATCAATAAAAAGTGTTTAAATTGTATTATCGATACTTGATATAATTGTGATAGGTTTTTCGAAATCTCATTGTGTTTTTTTTTTCCTTGCTGATTTTCATAAACTATTCACATGGTTATTATCAAATATTGAAACATCTGCTACCTCCGAATAGGAAATGTATTTTAGTGCAATTGTTGAAAGAAGGATAGACATAATAAATACCAAAATAAATAAAATAATAAATAAATGAATAAGACATCTGCTACCTCCGAAATGGGAAATGTATTTTAGTGTAATTGGTGTAAGAATGATAAACAGAATAAATACCAAAATAAATAAAATAATAAATAAATAAGTAAATAAACAAATAAATAAATAACTAAAACATAATCTCCCTCCGAAATGGGAAATGTATTTTAGTGTAATTGGTGTGAGAATGATAAATAGATATATGAATAAATAAGTAAAAAGTGGTCCTTCAGAATAGAGCCGGATTTTATCCCGGTTTCTATAGCGTGAAACGGACAATAGAAAACGCTTGCTTTCCTTTGGATAGGACGCTATCTATCGGAAAATAAGTTCCGCCCGGTGTAAGAGAACCAGCGACTCATTCACTTTGGGTAGACAGGGGAATCAGAAAATAATCTCGACTACACCCGGGATCGATCCTGGTCCCTTTGCGTGTGAAGCGAGTGCTCTACCAACTGGGACGGGGCTGAATATATAAATAAATAATTAAATAAATACATTAATTAATTAATTAATTAATTAAAAATAAATAAATAGATTAAGAAAGAAAAAAACTGAAAATAAGTCAATAGATAAATACATATTCTACGTATCTATACACAAATGCTATTCCTTTGTTTTGTACTTTGCTTTAAGCGCCTTACAATTATCATTCACAAAAGTTAACCGAGTACATATTAAAACAAATGTCCCTGTAAGCAGCCATTTAAAGGGCTCTGTAAACATTTTTGACAAAAGCAAAAAAAAAATTATTTCAGCAAATTATAACATTGTTATTATTATTATTATTATTATTATTATTATTATTTTATTATTATTATTATTATTATTATATTATTATTATTTTATTATTATTATTATTATTATTATTATATTATTATTATTATTATATATTATTTATTATTATTATTTATTATTTATTATTATTATTATTATTATTATTATTATTATTTTATTATTATTATTATTATTATTATTATTATTATTATTATTATTATTATTATTATTATTATTATTATCATTAATATTATCATCATCATCATCATCATCATCATCATCATCATCATCATCATCATTATGATCGATACCGTGCCTCTTTGTCTCATTGTCCTTTTGGGGATTTTTTCTTTCATGAGCAAACCGACATTTTGGGTCATGGACCTTTCAAACCGGACGGCTATTTAAAAAAAAAAACTTTCGGGGGTTTCTTTTATACTAAGATTTTATGGTTTATTTTTTGTGTGTGACTGATTCCGTTGTTTGTATCTCCTTTTATAAATATATTTTTTATTGTCAATAAATATTCCAGTGTGTCTAGACCTTTGCTCTGCCATATAGATATTCCACAATAAATTGTAGTTATGCAAAACCTGATGTTATCAAATACTAGTATATTTGTTCCATAACAGAACAGTTCCACAATATATAATATTATCAAACATTTTCATCCGAAAACTCGACACCAAATATATGGATGTTCTTTTTTGGAGGTTCCTTCAAAAGTGGCTGGTCTATGGGAGACCCTCTGGATTCAAATCCCGAATCACGACTTATTAATGATACAATCCTAGAATCTGATGAATCCGCTGAGTCGGATGTCATGGCTCGGTCTCCTATAGGTGCCAATTGATCACATGTTTCAGTATTCACCAATAATATATTGTCTTTCTTTAATAACACTTGAGGGTTCAATATCGGAGATCGGTTCTCAAAGCATAATTGTCTTTGAGCTTTTTCATCACTTTCATCATATACCTGCACAGCAATCGTTGACTCATTCCCTTCAGACACAAATTCCATCGCTTCTGTTCTCAAATTTGGACTTTTTTTTGATTCAAACGAAGAAGGCTTTTGATTATCTTGTATATTTTCCTTTACAATCCCATTCACGTCAGTCTTTTGACTTATTTCATTATCTTGATTTTTAAAGTCTTCACTGTTGCCATTATCACATTTTGAGATGGGATCGGTCCATATTGATGATGTCTTTGCTGGATCCGATGTGGTCCCACCACCGAGTATTTGTACAGGCAAAGACAGGCGATTATCTGTGGGGGTTGATTCTTTAACTCCAGTAAATTTTGGTATGAGGTTCAAGTAATCAAGTTCTGGATGAGAATCGTCAGTGGGCGATGAGTAATCCCGTCTAAATAACGAGGCAGGCTCTTTGAAAGTGTCATTAAGCAGTGGACTTGGACTTAAAACATTAGATCTATTTGTTCTTCTGGTCCAGAGACCTGATTTTGATGTGCTTGAGGAAACTTGAAAATCTTGTGTATCCCGTGTAATATTGTCACAAGATGATCTGTCAGGATGTAAATGGTGGTCATTGGCTTCTTCTTGACCTGATGATGAAGATGCTGATGCTGCGTTCCGCCAGGATAAAGTATCCCAGAACGGTATATCATCACTCGGTTGTTGAACTATTACCCGAGGATTAAGTTTTGTGTCTTTCATGTCTTGAGAATCTTTCTCCGCTAAGATGACACCTCTTGTAATTGAAAGTGGAGATGTTTTATTATGTGTGTTGTAATCTGAATACGTATCAGTTGCATCTTGAGTCTTGCGTGATGCCTGATCGTATGTCAAAAAGTTTGAAAATAGTATGTCATTTTCTTCCTCTTTGTATGAAGAAGTCATGCTTTTCTCTTTACATTCGGCGCCTAGTCCTGCTGATTCTGAGTTCTGATTTTCATGTGCCATTGTTGTTTCGGAATCACTATCACTTCCGGTGTATTTCTTTTGTTCATGCAGTCTTAACAAAGAATCCCTAGACCTTAACCGTTCCCGGGGTGGAACTCGTGATCCATTTTTTTGAGTTTCGTTTTGGTTCTTCTCCCTCACTTTTGTATTATTTTGTTTGGTTGACATAAAAACAGACGGAGAATCTTCACTTAGAGAGTTAGAAAAAATCGTTTTCACGAGATGTCGTTTTGGTGACTTGGTATTAGTTACAATGGTGACATCGTTGTCAATTGATCCTTTGATTGAAATATCATCTGTTTTATTGTTTGATGTTTTATTGCGGTAGTCGCCGACAGTCAAACTTATAGTCGACAAATGACCACTATCTGCTTCTTCGTTCCGGCAATTGTTTTGTGTTTTTGCTGAATCGTGTTTAAAAGTTGTTGTCTGCAAAGTTTCAGTTTTAGAATTACAAAAATAAACTAAACCAGAACTGTATCTTTGTTCTTGTTTCAAAGATATGTTCTCTAAAGTTATTTTTGAAGCATTACTTGGCCCTGGTGTTGGCGGCAAGATAAAGTTTGTATTGAAAGGGTAATCATTTTCTTGGTTTTTCAAATCTAGATGAATTGTTGGACTTAAGGATATTCTATTGGCTTCTAAATCATCTTCGTTGCCCGAATCAGAAGTGTAACTGAGAGAGACACTACTCCTTTTGTCAAAACTATTACCAGTACTACGTTTGAAGCATGGTTTCGAGCCATCTGGTTTAATATCAAAATAATTGTTCTCAATTATAGTTTCTTGTGTTTTTTGTTTTTTGACAAGACTACCGTTTTCATGACCGACAAACCGTTCAACTCTTAAACTTTCCTCACTTTGCGTATCTTCCTCTGGGATTTCAGACAAAGGATACGGAGAGGGATTCTTTGGTGAATTATATTCCGTGTTATCATTGCTGTTAAGATGTTCCATATTCTTGAATAAGGCAATTATTTCAAGTTCGTCCATGATATTGCATTCTTCCATTGGGTATTCTAAGTCGTTGATCTTACCATCTAATTCTTCCTCCGCTTCAACTGATAAGATATGAGCATTTGAGATCAATTCAAAGCCAGAAACTGTATCGTTCACAGATATAGGAGATTTAACACTATTTCGTATACCTGATTCCAAGTACAATGGAGGTTCGTCTTTGGACATGCTGTGTCCGATCAGAGAATCAAATTCGGCTGTTTGAAAAGTTCTAAGGAGACTCTCCTTCTTTGTTTCCTCCACACCACCTACTATGCTCTTCGGAGAAGTACCTTCTCGTGATACCGTCGTGGACCACCAAGAGTAAGTTTTATCGACTGGATCACTTTTCATTTTTAATAGTGTTTTATTATCATGTTTGTGAGCCCTTTCTTCTGAACATGCTGCTGAATGATTTTCTAAAGATCTTTGTTTCCCTTGTTCGTTGTTCATGTTATTTGTTATGCCGTCATAGTCAGGTGATGATATATGATCTAAGTTCACTTCAAGGCAGGTCGATAAACTATATGCCTCAATACTCAATGGATCCATTGAAAGAGTGTCCTGTCCGGCAATACTTTCATTTTTATTCATTATCATATTCCCGTTTCGAATATTTTCACGGATTTCATTTCCAGATGTGTTACAATTCACAATGGATTCTTTGGTTTGGTTATTAGTTTGCTGAGTACGACGAGCCCCATTAGAAGGTGAGTGACATCCATCATAATCCGATAACTGCAAAAGATCATATCGCTCATCAGAAACGATGAAACTTTGTCTTTCCTTTACTACCATTTCTTCCTCGATACTATTTGTGGACTCGTCGCTTATCCCGTCAATCGACCCATTTTCGATATCGCTGTAACTGCTATCACTATCATATTGTTGTGAGCTCCTTTCAGATATCAAAACTTCGATTTCGTCAATATCCTGAACTATTTCTGAACCAGCAAGAGATCGGTCACTCAATGCATCCGTACTAAACAATCTATATGACTCGTTTGTTTGGGAACGGTGAAGCTTATCGATTTGTCGTGTGCGGAATTTTCTGTGTTCGTGCATTCCATCCCAATTAGAATGAGGGCACGACAGAGAAAATTCTACTCCTTCGGGCAAATGAAGACTGTCTAAACTCATTTCACCCGCATTGTTAGAGTCGGAAAAGCTATTTACTTTCAACGATTGTGGCGACTGTGAATGAGCTGTTCCGTCAACTGAACTCAGTACGCTGACCTCTGTGAAGGAATCGCAATGTGAGGAGGGTGGCATCTCTGAGATTTCTGAATTGATATCCATACTTTCTGCCCTATGGAAAATAGATTCAATTTCCAAATCGACTTTTATAGAGGGTGCATGTTCTTGATATTTCGAGTCTACTTCCCCTTTTGTAGCAATTGGTGGAATGTCCTCGACGCTTTTAGACCGTTGGGCATTTAGGTTAAAATTGATTTCTGGTGAATTATTTGTCATGGAGGGCGGTGCAGATTTTGATGACGTCGTAGGACTTGACATTTCAAACGATGGATATCGAGCTTTGCTCATTCCTGCATGGGGGAATGATGGAATCTGTAGCAGATCTTTTCGGAATCCATCTACACTAATTATTGGAAATGTCTTGCCTTTCGACAAAATGTTCCTTTTTTCTGTTTGAGATTTTAATGCTAGTTGTTTCTTTTTGTCACACAATTTGTCTTCTGCCTCAAAGTTGATTTCTGTGTTTTTAAAACCATGAATATCTACAGCGGGAGAATGTGAACCATAAGGCATAACATTTTTTTGCTTTGTCAATTTCTTCTGATCCCCGTCAGTGGCGTCTACATCTAAGTCATCGTCTTTTCCATCAATATTTGGTTGTAGAAAAGCTGACGTGTTCATATCATAAGGACTGCATCTCATGGAACCTGCAGGGCTTACCCCATCATACATTCCTTGGCATGGTTTCAGGTAAGCAGACATTTCTTTTTCAACATCGAATAGTTGTGGATGTTGCAATGTCTCTAAATTCCTTTCAGAAATTTGATCAATGTATTTCTTTTCAGCTTCCAATTTTGCTTCAATATTTAGAAATGGATTAACACTAATTTTTTGGGAGATTGTTTCTAAAACTGAGCGTTTGTCTCTCTGAGAATAATTGTTATAGTTTCTTTTGTAGGATGATTTTATCTCATGGTTTTTAAATGGGTTGTTGGTAGTGTTTCTAGATTCAGTTGGTAAAGGCGAACGTTGTGTACTTGTATTCGAGACAAAAGGGTTTGGCAACAGTTCATCATTACGATGTTCATGTTTATTAAATGTTTGGAATTGATTCGGTTTTGAAAATGCTGGTGAGGGACTTTTTGCTTGAGCAGGGTGTTTTAAAAGCCGTGTAGTAGAATAACGTTGATTTGTTACGGCGTTTTTCTTTGCCTTGTTATCAATTGCTACGAGTTCCATTTCAATTAAATCTAACGTGTCATCTAAGAGTTGAAAGTCATGACTTTTGGGTGATTCTTTTGGTTTTGAATTTCCAAAAACAATCTCATCATAGGAATGCACCTCGTGTTCTTCACCGATCAAACAAATAATAGTATTTACAGCCTTTGAGACATAATCATTTGTACTCAATTTATAATTATTAGCCACATGGTTGCATGAATATCCTTGGTGTTTATCATTTGCTGAAATTTGATCATATGTTTGAGTTGTCATCTCACAACTTGCAATCTGAGTCTGCAAACATTTATTGAAACTTGCTACTTTATTATTCTGGTCTTCTCCAAGCGAACATTGCACTCCTTTATTACATGCCACATAGTAATTTTGATTTGGTTGAGAAGACGGATATGTAAGTTGATCGTGGGAATTTGGTAAATATGCTTGTACAGCTCGACTTATTTGTTGTACTTGTCCTCTTGGGGTGGATGTGGCATTATCAAAGGGACATGATTCCTCAGAAAATATGAGTGGTGATTGATGGTGTTCAAAAGGACTCAATATGTTAGTAATTCCGTTATCTCCATTTGAAATATATGCATGACTTATTACTTTGCTAGCCTTGTCAGATATTGGTTGAGAATGAACATTGACTGATACTTCCGAATGTGTTTCATTTTGATCATATTCCGACAAATCAGACTTTTCTATTTGATCCTCTTGTAAATAAGTCTTATCTTTTCTTGGTGATCTGAATGCAGATTTGAAAGATCCAGGGCTAGAATTAACACTGATAGAAGAACCGTTTGTCAAGCAGTCTGAAAAATGTTGAGATGAATCATAATTTCGTACTTGGTGTGACGCGCAATGATAGTGAAGACGACATCCAGAATGGAATTGGCATGTTGGATGGTGCTGATGTCCCTGGTGGTAAAATTCTGTAGGGTTATGAGTTACGTTGCAGTGATGATTGCACTTATCACGACAGCAATACAATCCCTGATGATTGCTTTTAGCATAATGATGCGTCATCCATCTTTGCCCTTGAGCATTTTCGAATACTGTTGAAACAGGTGATGGTGAAAACGATTGACGTTGAATTGAAGTTAGATGCGGACAATGATCCGGACAGGACCCTATAATCATTTCTTCGATCCGACTGTTGCATGAAGGAGACTGACAAGGAGACGAGTGTGCCAGGTTAGGCGAATTCCTTCTACTGGACGAATTGGGCGATCGTTTTCTTCCATATTTGTTTTCTCTCTGACGCTTTGCTCCTTCACCACTGCTTCCATCTGAAGAATTGGCCCACTTAGGCGTTGGAATCAGTTTTGAATTGCTCAAACTTAATTTTTGTAATTTATTTCCACGATGAAATTCGTTGTGATCAGTCTTTAATCCTTGCAGTAGAGGATTTTCTTCCTCCGTTCTTATCGTACCATCCTGTGTAGACCACTTACAATGATTTTTCACAACCACAGCATTCCCACAATTTGAGCAAGAGACTGTATTAGGACTGCCTCTTGTTGGTCTCAAAGTCTGTGGGCTGTAGCTGTCATTTTCTCTGGAAGAATTCATTCCATCTTCAGTGTCAAGACTATCGTGTGTATTATCTAGGCTGACTTCTATAACGGTTACGGGAGATTGTGGGATAGGAGACAATGACATTGAGCCAGAGTTTGGAACGCTTAAACACCCTGATTCTGTTCTAGAAAGTTCAGGCTTGTTTGTGGAGCTACCATCCTCTCCATCAACGTCCTCCAATACGATCGAAACCATTGCTGGTTCAATTTTTTTAATCATCAGATTTTTTGATTGGCTTGTATCCTTGCCTGCTAAGATATCTTCTTTAATTGGGAGCGAAACAGGAGATGCTTGATTATCCCTCATAATATCGGCTACCTCTAGACTGTCGGTAGAAAAATGAACCTTGTTTTCGACTGATATAGTTTTGCTTTCGTTTAGTATTGTCGCCTTTTTATCTTGCCGAACCAATTTGCCAACTCTTTGTGATTTTGGAGAAGCTGTTGTAATTAACTTCTGCGTTGATTTAAAACCTTTTGCCGGATTTGGTGATTCTTTTACTGTCTCTAACTCCTTTTTATTATGATTATGAATTTTTGCGGGATTGGTTTTTCTTATTGTTGCCAGGTGACCACCCGAAGAGCTACTTTGTGTATCGCATTCAGAAATAATACTGCTGGGAACAGAATTCTCCGAACACGATCCAGCACTTTTACCACTAGTGGACATTACATCTGTTATAAACATTTGTAGCTTTGTTTCTTTATCAAAGGGATCAAATCCTGGTACTCTACTTCCCTTTTCATCTTCCTCAGATAATGTTTCAAGATGTAAAGGCAACGATTTCTGCCTAGAACTAGCAAAATTCTTCATCCGTAATTCTCTGTTACCCACTTCAGAATTTGTGTTGACCGACAAGCCTGACAAGAATTCGGTGATTTGACGAGTCTTGGCATCGTGTCCGCTGTTCCGTGGAAGGAATGTTGCCGCTTCATCTAACTGTGAAGACGAGAAACTGTCGAGTCTGGTAGGCTTACTATGACCATAACTTGTGTTGCCTGATTTTGTATCATTTTCGTTTTGTATTAAACTATCGGGGGTGTTGTCTTTATTCGTATGGTTTTCGATTCCTTTAGTCTTTTCATCCGATTCCAAAATCGGTTCATGTTCCTGTCCCATAGATAGCTTAGAGTACCAGTCACGAAGAAAACGCTCTGGCAAAAAGCCTTCCTTGCCCCCAAACCCAAGTCCCATGAGGACTCTCTCAGCGTGACTAGTTGAAAATGGATGAACAAACGGATTGTATCCGTCAGACGGTGAAGCATTGCTATCAAAACTTGCACTTTTATGGAATGAACGCGAAGGCATCAAAACGCCACGTCCTGAGCGACTATTTCTTTCGCCTTGTAACGTTTTTTCTTGAGAACCAAATCCCATGTTAGACCCCTGCGTTATTTTTTCGTAGCTTCCTCTTTTATGTAATGATCTCAGTAAATTAGGAGCTCCTCTGTTTTCATTTTCGTTACTCCTTTTATAGTCGGTATTTACAGAGGACGTTTCTTCGTCGTCGGGGATTATCAAATCTTTCCTCCTTTTCTTTTGAGATTTAGGTGTTTTATCATGATGGTCTTGAAGCGCTTGTTGTTTACTTCCATTTACAAAATCTTCTCTTTGCTTAAAATCAAGAGATCTTATACCACTACTTGATGCTACACTGCCACTTTCAGACCATGTATAAACTGTATTCTTGTTCTTCATTGGTGTTGCATTTGTAGTTACCTCTCGATTGCCACCAATACTGCCACTATTTTTTAAATCCCACTCTACTATTTGTTTCGTTAGTTTATTCAAATAAACTTTATCACTGGGTCCTAAGCTTCCCTGATTCCCAAAAGTTTCTAAAAAATCAACCAGAACTTTAGCCAAAGGCATCTCTTTACACGAAGAATGACTTGTATCACTTGATTCCAAGTTTCCTCCACTCGATGGGGACATGGAAGTACTGGTTGTCGAGCTTTGTCGAGAAAGAAAACGTTTGTGTAAATCAACATAACTGCCAATGCCCCGTGCTCCTCCTCGACTGAAACTCCCGCTAAAACCTTCTCCCCCACTACCGCCTACATCTGCTGCTCCTTCAGCCCAAGACCCGTTTTCTCTTCCAAGATATCTTCCGTCACCAACAGGAAGTCCTATTTTGTTCCCAACGCCGCTGCGATTATATGAAAATCGGTGTGAATCATTGGACGATTTGCTGGAGAAATTCAAGGACTCAACTTCGTCAAAAGTAGAGCTTGAAGACTGTACACTCGGCGACCATCTGTAGTTGTTTGGGTAAATTTTTTTGCTGTTGTTGACCCAGAATGAATCGTCCCAGTTGCTTTTCACGCTAGAGCTTGATCCCGAGGAGCGCCAAAGGTCTCCACTTGTGTGATGTTTTCGGAGGCTGAATAACGAAAAGAGAAAAAGAGTAAGATTATAATAATATATTCCTTCTATTCTGGTAATTTCCCTTATTATTGACATACGTTGTGGTAAACAAGACGTTAGAAATTAAATTTGTGACCAATCAGAGTGAATTTTGCGCTAAAAATGTATTCTTAACAAGTTTTCTGCCATAAGCTGGCTGAACAAATGCTTATTTTAAAATTTGGCTAGAAAATTTGTCCTTCAACGATCAATCGATATAAATGACAATCTTGGCAAAAACTCTCAAATCTGGCACTTTGCGAATCGATCGATATTTGAAGGACGATTTTTTGCCAAACCTTTTAGAGTTTTTTTCCCAGCGTACGGCATTTAACTGGTTGGAAGCTTATATAATAAAATATGAACAAAACTGGATTATGCTTTCATCAATCAGAGTAATTCCAGACTCTTACACTACAAAAATCTGAGATCATCTTGTCTTAAAAACACGAGACTGAAATACAGGGGCTGGAAACTTCGAGAACAGCAAAGGTGTTTTAAATGCAGAGGATGCGTAACTAGTTTAGGTCATATCAAGTTAGTTAGTATCCTCTCGCTCAAATGTTTATTTATAATATATGCATAACTTAAATTTGCCAAGCGTTTTTGCAGCATCTAACTTCAATTACATTATCGCATATCATTAAATTCTCTCTGACAGACTATATACTTTCAATGTTTGGCATGCCATCATTACTCAAATGCTATTTTTACCGACTTTACATTGCATACGCATTGGAGCTCTGAAGTTTCTTATCTCGATAGTATCAAAAGTTTAGTCTCAGCTAGAACTCTAAGAATCACATTCAAAGTAAAATTGAAATGAACTATGGCTATATTTTTGAAGGTGGGTATTGCAACTGAAAAAACATTATTCATTCTCCCAAAGTAAAGCATAATTGATCAGCTCAAGTTTCATACTTAAATATTTCAATCCAATTTTCAATGTCTAATTATAACATTACAGTGAGACAATGGGTCACAAGAGATAAATCTATTTATTCAAAAATATCAGATAAACAGATAAGTCATAGTAAAACGAAAAAGGTTCATTTTAATCTAAGCTATAAACAGATCTCTATTACAAAGGCTTTTTTTTCATTTTTTTTTTAAAGTCACTTATTTTTTTAAGACCTGTACAAACATTAGAGAAAGTACTCTCCTCTCTCGAAGCAAGAACACATGTTAATCATCCTAGCCAATACTGCCGCGTTTTGAAAACAACATATTTATAAAATGTTGGCCAGAAAGCAGATTCTTCAAATATCGATTGATTCAAACGACCCTCACCTTGTCAAAACCTTCCTGACCTGGGACTTCTGAAGTCTATATTTAAAGGACCAGTTTTATGGCCAATATGTTTAATCTACGGTAGGAAACTCAATGAAATAATGTGACTCCTAATTTCTCAAGAATTCTTAGACCTGAGACGTCGAAATGTTTCACAGTGTCAATGTGACGTTCATATTCAAATAAGATACTCAAAATGGTTGCAGTCTCGTTTTTCATTCTGGATAGGATGTAAGGGTAAAAGGTAAACTCAGTAAACATTATAACAGCCCGTGTTTCTCTGCCTAGATTCAAACCCTCGACATTTTGACCCAGAGGACAATATCAACATAATACGGTATTGATTCACCTAATCGAAACAGAATACATTATTGTGATCCGATGCCTCAAAACGCTATTATGATGGAAATATTTAGATGATAAAATTTGACTCTACAGTCAACCACAAAATGCAACCTTGGTTAAGTTTATATCTCATTGGGGACACACGACATGAACATATTTCCAGGTCTGGTAAGCGCAAACAATTATTATGGAATGGGTTTTATAAGCATTGATGTAATGGACAATATTTGGTTTAGTTTGAGAGAATTTCCATTTAAACAATGAGCCCATAAAAATAAGGGCCATCAGACCTGCAAATAAGTACACGCTGGGGAGAATAGAACCAGTTTCTTAAAGTGTCAAAAAGTAAAATCCCACATTTCTGATCATTTCAACTTTAATTTCACTTTTCCACACTTCGGAATGCACTTGCTTTTAATACAAAAAATGCTGAAACAATAAATGCTTTCATTGTTATACTTTCGGATGGCAATGTTGTGAGCTTCTTAGCCAAGCGCATATTATCTATAGGTAGGAGCTCACAACATTACCATCCGGAAGTTTTACGGACCAACACACAAAACTATGAGTAACCTTGAACGGTTATAGTCTGGTTAATACAGTTTAGTGAGAATTACTCATAAACGCGGATGGCAAAAAGCAATAACAAAGACATGAGTGGCGTCAACTTCGTTCTATCTATAAAAATACAAATGCAGACCATCGGGATAAGTTGGACGCCAAAAAGAAACTTTAGAATTAAAATGACAGGAAATACTTATTTTTAAAAGTTTTTGCACTGTAAGAAACCGTATATATAACGAAAAGAAAATGACCCCACATTTCGTGTTTGTGTCTACAACTCAATTCTCAGCACCTAGAACATCCCGACATAATATCGCTGTGATACGGAGGGTCACAAAAATCCTTAGACAAATGAAGACCCAAGTGCTAAAAGTACTTAAGACACCATTTCAAGATTATTAGCCAATCATTGATTAACTTAAAGCATACTCACCTTGGTTCATTCACCAATTTTGTTCTTCTAAGTTCCCTACCTCAATACTACAAATTTATTTTTTTCTGTACTCTATATAACCAAATCCTAATTTTAACCTCTATTTTTCCAAAACTAACTTCATGTCACTTAAGTACTGTTAGTACTAGTCTCTTCAATTCACAACTGGGTCTTTTGTTGTATAGCTCGGCCAGATGAAGCTAATTCAATGAAATACAGGAACTGTTTTAAATAAACGAGCGAGTGTCTCTCCTTTGCTCACAGATTTGATGTGAATCACGATCACATCATTTCCTCAATCAGAAATAATTACTCTTACAAAAGAACAATTCGATAGGTAGTGTCTAATTTGATTTGTTTGCAATCGACCAAGAAAATAACACTGTTCATAATGTCAGGTCAGAGATAATTAATTAGAGACGGGGGGGGGGGGGGGGGGGCAGAGAGGAGGGAGTGAAAGATGCAAGATAAATAGATTGACAGATATATATATATATATATTATATATATATATATATATATATAATATATAATATAAAGATAGATAGATAGATAGATAGATAGAATAGATAGATAGATAGATAGATAGATATGATAGATGATAGATATAGATTGATAGATAGATATATATATAAAAACAAACATGAATTATTGTTGAATTATTGATAAAGGATATTAATAAATATAATATAAAACAAAATTCAAAATAATTGTCTCACATTCTGATAGAAATGGCTATGAAAAATATTGTAGAAGTTATGATCAACTTTGACAATATGTTTCGAGATTCTGATGAGAGAATGCTAGATAATATTGTAGAAGATTGAATAATTGATTGAAATATTGATAGATAGATAGATAGATAGATAGAGATAGATAGATAGATAGATAGATAGATAGATAGATAGATAGATAGATAGATAGATAAGAGGAAGGGAGACAATGAAAAGGGAAAGGGGGGAGGGGGGAGAGAGAGAGAGAGAGAGAGAGAGAGAGAGAGAGAGAGAGAGAGGGAGGGAGAGAGAGAAAGAGAGTAAGGGAGGGAGACGTGACATAAGCTGGTAACAAGCATTACATGCAATCAGCAATCAATATAGTTAAAATGAAAACTAGCGAGTATCAACTAGTGCGGGGCGGTCCTTGGCAAGCTTAAGGACCACGGTCCTACGGTCCTTGGGAAATGAAGACCGCAAGGACCGGTCCTAGAGGACCGGTCCTAGGACCGGTCCTTTTCGACATTGAACATTCCTGAGAGACTGTTGGAAATTCGAACCGGTTTGACCTTTGAGACCCTGGGATCGTTCATTCTTGAACCGTTAAAGACCGCTACACGATGAAAACCGTGGTCTACAGGAGTAAAACACACGGAGTAGTCACACTCATTTCAAATTGTAACCTAATTAGAGAAGAGGAGTGATGCCTTCTTTATTTGCTCACCGTACTTCATTGTTACTTCGATAATTTAATAAAATTTGAAATTTATCCCCATTAACGGAGATAATGGCATCGCCCAAGGCGTTGATCGAGTTGTTCGTGGCGTTGATACACACACGCAACTCCTACCCCCCCCCCCCCCTCCCCCCACACACACACACACATTAGAGGGCAGCGAGCATTGAAGAGTAAGAGAGAGACGTGAAGTTATAATAAGAGGGGGTGGATGAGGTAATAAGAGGGGTCGATGGTGACTTTTCGCCAGATCTAACAAACTCAGCTACCCATTCATTGCTGAGTAGACAGGGATTCAGAAAAAAATCGACTGCACCCGGGATCGATCTCTGGCCCTTTGCGTATAAAGAGAGTGCTCTATCAACTGAGCTATCGGGGTCCCCATATATTCTATTGGACTTTTTTAAAATTCAGACGTTATAACTGGGTTTTTTGGAAGGAAGAAACTAATGAAACTCATATTATTTGATTAGTAAAAACACCAAACGAAATTTTAATATTATTGTATTATTTTAAATGACAACACTGCGATAGAAAGGAGTGGTGACAAGAGATGGACAAAAGAAAACAAAAAATCGGATTTGCTACTTGCTAGGTTCGACACACACACACACACACACACACACACACAAACACACATCTTTTGTAGTCACATACATTTCAAACAATAACCCATTAGAGAAGAGGGGTCATGCCTTCACCATAGATCATTGTCATTGCGATCATTATGGTGTAGTAAATTTTGAAATTTACCCCGTATAATGGAATCGTCCAAGGCGTGCGCCTCCTGTTCCCCCCATCTCACACACGAAAGGGCGGTTTGCGGAGTGGAGGTTGGTGGTCGTCTGCCTGTATGGTCGTCTGTGTCGTTTAGTGTATGGCAAAGGGGGGTGGGTGCGATTAATTAAGTGGGATGGGTGGTGATTGGTGGAAGATAGGCAACCGAAGCAGGGTTGCCAGTTTGGCATTTTAAATGCCAGATTCCAAAAATCTGGCATTTTTGAAAACCGTTTGGCATTAGAAAATTCATTTGGCATTTGGCATTTTCTTTTCTTGTATATTATACTTCAAATGACACCTTTACTCTGCATTTGAACCAGATTCAACAGAAAACATCATAAGAAACACGAAACAGTAAGTTTTCGTAATTGTCAATAATCATTTAACTGTTTACGTATTTACCTTTCATGTTAATGTATTTCTTTTTCATTCTTAAGATCCAACCGTGGTGTAGTGGTATAGCACTCCACTTAGTAGTCAGTAGGTAAAAAATTACCCCAACAGGAAATTTAGTATAATTCAAAAAAAAAAAAAAAAAAAGAAAGGAAAACACGCAAGCCACCAGGATATGATAGTAAATTGTCTATCAAAAGTGAGTAGTTTTCTTAGTGGGGGTGGGAGTCAACAGACTTTGGCATTTTTTTGAGTGTTTTGGCATTTTTTGGGTCTTCCCCTGGCATTTTGTTGAAAAATAATCTGGCAACCCTGAACCGAAGCAACGAATCGCTGGGGAAGTAGTAGGCTATGGCGCGAGACCGTAGGACCGTGGTCCTTGCAAGGACCGCCCCGCACTAGTTGAAAGGTGATAAGAAGTGAGGACCGCCGCCGGTCTTCCCCTCTGGGACCGGTCTTCGGTTCACAGCTAAAAGACCGTCGGACCGCGGTTCAGACCGGTCTTCAGCGCGGCACTAGTATCAACCACTCACATAAATATTACGAAAGACTCAGCACTGCACATTTAACTAAATTTTTTTAACGAACTCTTTCACCTTTCCCCTCTCCCGGATATAATATTTTTTTACACTCACACTGATAACACACATGGAGGGGAAAAAGGTAAGGTGAGTGAATGTGACTCTTATAAAAGGGGGAAAACACAAAACTAATAACGTTTCGGCCTTTGACCTTTCTCAGGAACAGTCAAAACATGCAGATAATGACGAGGGAGAAAATACTTTATATTTATATAATGAAGTTAAATTACGAAAGAGGGGGGGGGGGGTCGGTGGGGGGTTAAAGGTGAGGGTGTGTGTGTGTGTGTGTGTGTGTGTGTGTGTGTGTATGTGTGTGTGTGTGTGTGTGCAAGGGAAGGGCAGATAGACAGCTGGGGGAAGATAGAGATATAAGGAGATGGGATGTAAAATGAAAATTGAAGGCTGGTGCCCAGCTGATTACGATGACTAAAATTAAACTGAAAGGAGGAGGAGCGTGGTCTACGAATTTGAGACGCTGAAAGAGTATTTACCCTCTTTCCATCTTCCCCCCCCCCCCCTTTCTTTTTTTATTTTCATTTTGAAGAAGGAAAATAAAAGGTTTGGAAAGAGAGAGGGATATATATATATATATATATATATATATATATATATATATATATATATATATATATATATATATCACGGCGTCTAAACTGCACTATAAATCTGACCGTTTAGTTTCCCGCTGTTCCGAGCGCCGACGCAACCTCACCCGACAGGTAACCGGGGTCAACAGCGGTCAGCCGATATCAATTCCCAGAACGTAGATTTGACGTGCATTGGGTGATACCAATGGATGATTTCCGTACCAATTAACCTCACGATCTTCGTGACGATGCAATTACACCCAAATGCAAAGAATTCTCGCAGACCTCCTCTTTCCATCAGTCCAACTTTTATTTCAATATCTCCAGTACTTATTCCACAAGCCGTGATTCAAATTCACCTATTTTTCTATAACATTTAAATAAAATTACTTGTAATTACCTCAGGATTATAAAAAAACGTTGCTATAAACTTCAAATTTTTTTTGGTGTGATTCACAAGGCACAAGTTTTACTACGAAATGAGGTAAGTTTCATTTACTCTTCAGTTTTCATTATTTTGTAACGATTATTTTTCCGCGGTAGGTCAGGTAATAATGATATTACTTCTTTAGCCTTGTTATTGAAACGTAATATTTCGCTGCGGTTTTATTGTTAATTAGATTTTTTTTCTTTTTTTTTTTCAATGATGAGTTATTTGATTTTTAAATTGCATAATTTAAATTATCTTGCTAATGTTTAATTTTAAATGACATTGTGTGTTGGGCCTCAACTTAGCTCAACTGCTAGAGCATTAGACTTACGTGTAAATGATCCAAGTTCAATTTCATAATATGTTAGAATTTTCCTGCTCCCCCTTCTTTCACCAAATTGGGTGAATATGGTTTTCTTGTTCCAAATTTTATGTACGATGTTATGTATACATGGATATGAGAAGTAATACAGAGTGTTTTAAAACTCATTTTAGTCGTTTATTCACTATATCATTTCTTACATCACTCAGTCAATTTTGAATGTTCTCTTACCACACAATTGCAAGTCATAACCAAGCAGTGAATTCATTATGTAGGACATGTGGTATGATTTGTTTAACACAGAAAGAGAAACGTGCCCGCAAGAAACCATTTAAATGTTCAAATTATTCTAATGACATTCTTTTAGTTTATGGGACTGACACGGCATTGGACAAGCAAGGAACACACTCAGAATTTATGTGTAAAAAATGTTACACGGTTATGGGAAATGTGAAAAGAAGGAACAGTTCAGCAGCTCTTAGAACGGTTAGAGGAAAGTTTGAAAAATCCAAGGGCATTTGGTGTGCTTATGATAATTGTAGTCCTTGTTCAGTGTGTAAGCAACATAAAATACAGAGTATGGGATTCCTTGGAAATAGCAGCAATTTACATTCCAGTTTCCTTCAAACAACTAGCATTACATCTAACGCCATCCCAAACACTTCCTCAATAAATTCACCAACAGCCGACGAAACCTTAAACACATCGTCATTACAACATGTGCAAACTGAAATCACACAGATAGGTAATATAGCATGCACGAGTTTAGATAGCGCACACACAAACCAATCAGCACATCAAGTATCAAACCACTCTCTATTATCATCTGTCAACATGTACATCAACACAGATCACAGACCAAATCTTTCCATCTACCCCTATTGCTACATCAACACCAGCAAAAAGGAAACAAAAAACAGACAGCACAACATCACCGATGATAAAGAAATGGACAACCGTTAGCGACATATTGAATAGGTCACACAGTACACCATTATCTAATGATGAGGAAAAACTGACAACAAAATTAATAAAAAGAAAGCTCTACAGCCAAGCAAATGAAGGTGTAGTTAGTTGTAAAACTGGAGGACAGCCCTTTCTTCTACACAGAATAGTGAAACAGAGACGCATTTCATCAAAAGCTAGCAACACAACAAAACGTAAACGTAAGCACATCATACAGAATATTAGACACAACATGACAGGCTTTACACAGCAAGACTCCGACGTACAAATTGCATCAGAATTAAGCTCAATACCAATACAAAGAAGACAACAAATAATCACACAGTCAGCGACAGAACAGAAACTCACAATTAATAAAGAAAGATCTTAGTCATGAAGGAGGCACTAGGACTGAGTTGGCGTCAGGCAAGAGTATTATCCCGTCACCTTAGAGATGTTGGGATTTCCGTTGATAACGAGAACGCTGTTAGGGAGCTAGGAAAAAGTATAGCATCTGATTTCACACAAGTGAGAATGAAAGAGTTTAGTTTGAGTGACACGTCTGATGGCCAGGTACCATTCGGGAAGATTGACAAACTTGTCAACTTTGTGGATAACCTGTTAGATGGATATGATGCAAATGGTGCATTGACATGGCATGATAACACGATACCAGAAAATGAAATTTGGCTTAAACTTGGAGGAGACCACGGGAAGAATTCAATGAAAATGACATTACAGATAGCAAATCTAGAACGACCCAATTCACAGAAAAACACCAGTGTAATAGCAATGGCAGCTATACGGGACACACACAGCAACATTGACAGATTTTTAGATGAAATTAAAGAAGACGTTAGACAGCTCATGGTCCATTGTTGGCGAGGAAAATCAATTAAAGTTTTTCTAAATGGAGACTACGATTTCCTCTGTAAGATATATGGCATTTCAGGACCACAGGGCACATTTCCATGCATCTTTTGTTTGATGCCTAGAAGATATATGAACACAGATAACAGCACATCATCATTTGAACAACGAACCCTTGACATATTACACAGGGATTACAACTCTTTCATATCACAACACAAAGGTGACAAGAAGCAAGCATCTCAACATCACAACTCTATTCACGCACCCCTACTAGACATCCAACTGGACCAAGTCTCTCCTCCATATTTACACATACTTTAGGGATAGTTCTCAAACACCACAAACTGTTAGAAGACGCCGCCCACTCTCTCGATAGACTCATTGCTACACAGCCAGACACATATCTTACAAGTTTAGGGAAACTAGTAAAAACCTTTGGCAGTTCTTGGAAGGAATATCTAGAGATACAAGAAAAAATAGAAGAATTCCAGGGCTGCCTTGTTTTTGCAGAGACAAATAACGACAGAGTAGAATATAATAACAAACTCCAAAACGCAGAGGAGAGACTTTCAAATCTCATGCACGAGCCACTCACCCTCAGGGATGGTCCTATTGCCTCTGAATTGGACAGAATACTTAACCAGCACCGCATTACACCACAGGCTTACCACAGCAGGTCATTCATTGGCAACCACTGCCACAAATATTTACAAGAAAAAGTCTACACACAACTCACACTTACAATTATCCAACAAACAAAGAACTGCACCCACGACCCACTCATCATTGACGACGCATGCAGTATTGGATTAATTTTCGACAATATAAACAAGGCCTATAGTCATGTGCACAACTTTATTTCACACACAAAACCGATCAAAGCAGACACAATCCAATATATTCAAAGCGCAATAAAACATTACATGGATACATACAGAAAATATTTTCCAAACAAAATAATCCCAAAACAACGCCTCCTTGAGTACCACTGCATACCACACATCACTCAATATAAGTTTGGACTTGGACTTCTTGGAGAACAAGGCACAGAGAGCTGTCACCAAACAACAGCAAAATTGGAAAAAAGAGCATCCGGCATTATCAATGATATGGATAAAATGCGATTTGTCATCAACGCAATGCAGTTAAAGACCAGCCCCAAACTACACTGACGAGTTTGAATGCCCGTAGCGGATATATTTTTGCTGAGGACTACTATGTTTTTTGTGAGTAGAAGTATTTACATCTTGTCTTTATAATACTTAAAATTCAGACAAATCTATAGCAACGTTTTTTTTTCTCTAATTTTTTAAATGTAGCACCCACTATATTCTTTGTGTAATTTGTTACCGTTCTTTGATAACTTATATTGAGAAATCTAGTAATACTATGAAAAAATAAAAAACACACAGTAAAAGTAGAAAATATAAACTTTTATACCAAGTAGTGATATTTCAACTCATTCAATATGGTTGTCTAACAGACAATAAAACAAAACATTGTTAAATTGAGCGAAACGGCAATCCCCGTTAGGTAAATTCCTCTCGGTGATTGACCGCTCACCGTGACCGGGTCAGCAGGTGTCAGGAACGGGGTACCGTCTCAACTAAACTGTTATCGTTATGTACGCTGTGATATATATATATATATTATATTATATTATATTATATATATAGAGAGAGAGAAAGAGAATGGGGAGGAGAAAGAATGCGTATGTCTTTATGGGTGTTTGATTATGTGTGTGTGTGTGTGTGTGTGTTTATGTGTGTGTGTGTGTGTTTGGGAAGGAGTTATGTTTCAAAGGTACTGCAGATATTTTTAGTTTGAGGAATAAGAAGTACACGATTTATAACAAAGATTGATTGATTAAAGCCAATAATGGAGATGAAAAGATCAAGAATTATTGAAATCAATAAAACGAAACGTTTAGCTTTGAATTTGTTGTAAAGCACCTCTCAAGCTTTTGATTTCATAAAACACACGCACACACAAATACATACATGTACACACATACACACATACACATATACACATAAACATATGTGTGTGTACACTAATGGATACGAATGTCACTTTGACATTATAGTTCAGTTTATCGGAACTGTAATGTTTATTTATCGCTATAATAGCCTTTCCTCCTCACTTCCTCGTTTTTCCTGTTTAAAACCTTTCTCTAATAAACTATTCATTAAATCAAAGAGGAATGAACCCATTACATGCACACACAAACACAAACACATACGTATCCATACACACACACACACAAACACACACAAACAAATGGATACCAATGTCAATTTGGCATTGTAGTTTAAGTTGAATTTATCGGAACCAAGAGTACAATGTTTATTAGCCTGCCCTCCTCACTTCCCCCCTTATCTTTTTTTCAGCCCTCTTCTAATAAACTATTCATTATAATAAAGAAATATTAAATTCACACACAAATACAGAAAAACACAGACACACACACACACACACACACACACATTTACATTCGATGCACACACACACACACACACACACACACTCACAACTCACTTCCATCCTTTCGTGCTCGACTCACACACAATAACACGCACATGTTAAACCTGTCAGGTAATGGTTGACACTCGACACTGAGGCTGTTCATAGTGACAAACGTTGTCATGGTTACGTGTAATCATTTTGCCTTTATCTATATTATCTCTGTGTTCATAGGCGTTAGTAGAAGACGAATCATTCGTAGTTGAGATTTCGATATTTGGTTGCACGTATAATAAGTATCTTAAAAAGCATAATACGATTATTATTTCTAATGTCCGAGCTTCCAGCAGGTTTTTAAACTGGCATGGACACACGTTTTACACGTTCCCTATAGATAGTATGCGCTTGGCTAAGAAGCTCACAACATTGCCATTCGGAAGTATAAAGGACCAACACATAAAACTATGCGTCACCTTAAACATTTTAGTCTGGTTAATACAGTTTAGTGAGAATTATCATAAACGCGGATGGCAAAAAACAATAACAAAGACCCGAGTGACGTCAACTTCGTTCTATCTATAAATGCTAGCAAAAAAGAAAAAGTTGAATCTCTCAGAAATGAAACAATATAGATAATATCGTTTCAGGCTTAAATGTTTCATACAACGAAACAAACAATATCTATTGCTTGGTTTTAGGAAGGCAGGATTCTATTCGAAACATTCATTTACTGTTTGATTTCGAAAGCTTTCGGGTTTCTTAATAAATATCATTGTACTCAACACTGGCGAGAGGTCTTAAAATATATTGTAAAGAAACGTTGAATAACATTTGATGAGATGTAGCACGTTTATCCGGAGGATAACGCGACTGATGATTGCGTGATTGCGGTATTTTTGTAAAATATAAAGAACGGGCATTTAAGGAGAACGTATAAACGTTTGGAACATCATTAGGTTGCAACGATCTTCTTTTCAAATTCAGAAAAGGGAGATTAAAATGTCATTTTTGACAAATCAAACGTTCAATGCAGAAACCATAAAACAGTACAACCTGTAATTGATTGTTGATTATACTAAACCGCGTCTACAACAGAGATTACTACGCCCACCCACTGAGGAGAAAAACCTACATCTGCGTTCCGTGTGAAATCTTAATTTAAGGCAAATCTGTTGACATTTCACCCACAATCGATGACGTTGTTTATAGAGTAAATAAATCTAAAGTACAAATTCTTTCAATTATTAACTATCTATGAAAAAAAATATAGAGCAAACATGATCGGATAAAAAGGTGGCATGATACTTTTTTTTTTTAAACGCGGGCCTTCATTTATATAAAGCAATATACACAAAATTTACTCAAAACGCATTACAAGGAGTACAAGCAAGCAACAACATTTAACACGTAGGGCCTGATATGACGCTATTACAATATTTTATCAGAAAAAGTGTGGGGCGGGCACTTATATCAATAATGATATGAAATATTAGGCAAGGAGAAGTGCTAGATGAACAAATAGAATTAATATAACGTTATCAGAGTTCGACTCTTTGACATCGTGATAATTTTATTCTATGTTTTTATCTGGCATTTCTCCATACCGTATATTTTTCATCATTGTATACACAATAGTTTTATATGATATATCCAACGCTTATACCGACAATAAACTCACTCTATATCTCATTTTTTTTTTTTTTTGTAAAAGTATCTGGACCCTAACCTGAGGTATCTAAATTTTTTTTTATTAATTGAGCTTTTATCCACTAAACGTGCTCAAAGCGCTTTACAAGGGGTTCCTGGGTTCGATTAACCACCTGTTAGGCGATATTATATTTTTTCGGACAGAGACAACGCTGTTAACGGCCAGGTACACATTTTACACCTGAGTACGGTGAAAGAATGTGAGTATAGAGTCTTTTCCAAGGACTCAGCTATGTGCCGAGCGAGGCTCGAACTCAGGAACGTTCCGAAAGCGAGCGTCATACTACAAGACCACCTAGCCACACCTGTTATGCCACAAGACCACAAACCTCTAATATGTTATAGGTAGTATGCGCTTGGCTAAGAAGCCCATAACATTGCCATCCGGAAGTATAAGGGACCAACACACAAAAGTGTGTGTATCCATGAACGTTTATAGTCAGGTTAATACAGTTCAGTGAGCTTACTCATAAACGCGGATGGCAAAAAAACAATAACAAAGACCTGAGTGACGTCATCTTCGAACTATCTATATAGATCTATGAGACTACATACCACTCTTTGTTTTGACGCAGCATAATTTATTTAAAGCACAAATTACCATAATTGAGTTCACGGTGTCTCTAAATAATAACATGATATTTGGCAAAACAATTCTTTTCGATCTCACTAAGATAGCAGTCAAAAGGATTCCTTGTCGTGCAATCCCAATTGATTTCTGATGAGACGGACGCTCAGACCCACCCATAATATATTGATCGAACATCACTTCTCTTTTGTCAACATCAGCAGCGTCAGCAATGGAAATGTTAGTTTGTTGTCACTAATCGGAAATCGTTCGTGACTAATTTTTTTTTTTTTAGAGATCAGTTTCGTCTAAAATAGAGAGCATAATATTTGTGAATGGATCACTAACAAAATGAACAACACAGATATATTTACGTGACCGATGTATAAAATCTGACGTGCACGTACAAAAACAAGAATACAAATTAATTACGTGACCGATGTGTGAAATCTGACGTGCACGTACAAAAACAACAACACAAATTAATTACGTGACCGATGTGTGAAATCTGACGTGCACGTACAAAAACAACAACAGAAATTAATTACGTGACCGATGTGTGAAATCTGACGTGCACGTACAAAAACAACACAAAATTAATTACGTGA
The DNA here is from genome assembly GCF_034508935.2 of Berghia stephanieae. Classification (NCBI taxonomy): domain Eukaryota; kingdom Metazoa; phylum Mollusca; class Gastropoda; order Nudibranchia; family Aeolidiidae; genus Berghia; species Berghia stephanieae. The sequence goes on from NC_088362.1 coordinate 46,524,503, forward strand.
TCAATGGATGAAAATTAACGTGAACATACAAAACCAGCAACACAAATTAATTACGTGGCCGATGTATGACGTGCACATACAAAACCAACAACACAAATATTTTTAATTGGCCGAGGTATGAAATTTGACGTGCACTTAGGAGTAGCAGGTCTGATAACCGAACGAAATGGGAGCGATCTATATTCATGTTTTCGTCCAACCGAGTCATCAATCACGTGATTTGTTGCTGTCCAGCGATTGGACATTTCTAAACAAATGTAAACACGCTGCTTTATGAAAGTTGTAAACATACCCATGTGACAAGCTGAACACAATGACCAATCGTAATGTTAGATAGTTCAAAATCTGTGAACACTTTTCACTATGTAGGTCACTTTGAGCACATTTTGAAATGTGACCAATGACCTCGAGCACATGGAAAGTTTATATAGATCATGCCCATTGTGGGCTCGATTCAAAAATTGTTGAAATCGTAACAGTGATCCTTGGATACAGGGAAGTGTCTGCCAGGTGGGTCCCACGAATGTTGACAAGAAAACATAAAAGAGCAACGAAAACCAATTTGCTCCAAACTAACTATTACAAGGGTATGAATTCGAAGGTGATGCCTTTATTTAACAAATATTTATTGGAGACGAGTCATGGGTACATTGTTATTATGACCCAGAGAGCGATGGAATAACGACAGAGAACTCTCCTTGTCCAGAAAAACCCAAAGTTGTGGCGTCGACTAGAAAAGTGCTGCTCACGACTTTCTCGGGCTTTGAAGGTGTTGTTCATATTGAATTGTAGGAACAAGGAAAACAGTAAATTCCGATCAACATGTTGCCACAATGGAAAACCTGAGTCTGAATAAAGTGCGACCCCAGTGCAACACGATAACACTCGATCCCACAATGCGCTTCACCAGTTATGACATCACTTCCCTCGTAATGACGCATGGTAACTTAGTAACTGGCTCTAAACTATCGGAACAATGGCGGACGCCCTTATGAAATATTTCTCCGACGAGCATAAAAGTGTATCAAGAGGAGAAAAATATTATAAATATGATCATGTTTTGACTTTTATACATTCTGACCACAAGACATATGAAAAGTTCTAGCCAGCTTGAAGAACAAAAAGAACCGATTTTCTTTGTTTAGAACCACGATGGCCGCCGTTGCTGGGCGACGTGACATCAGACTATTGAATCCAATTGTCTGATAACTTCATATCAAGGCCAAGTTTCAAGCAAACCGGATAAATTCAAAATACCTCTCAACGTAGGGTGGTCACACTATGTTTTGTTTTGTTTTTTTGTTGTTGTTTTTTTGTTGTTGTTTTTATTTTTTTTATTTTTTTTTGTGGCCACGCAATATTAATAAGAAAAGCTCAAAACTGGTCTTTACAAAGAAAGAAAATAAAGTCACTCAGCTCTCTGTTCTTGTCTTCAGCTAGCCATTTATTTTTTTTTTTGAGTGGTGGGTCTAACAGCTAAATGGTAGAGAACTCGCTTTACAAGCAAAGGATCCGGATTTGATCCCTCGTGAAGCTGATATTTTGTCTGACCCCCTTGTCGAGTCAGCAGGTTTATGGGTCTGTCAAAACAGGTAAACTTAAATTATCATATACCTGTTGCCAATCTTAAGTGCTACTGTCCGTTTTAAATGGTGTCTTGTGACATTACACTCGCCTTCGGACCGGAAAGTCAGGCTTCGAATCCCACTCTGAGCAGCGCATAGTTTGTCCTTAAAAAGGCTCTTTCCTCACAGTGTCTCACCATACTCAAGTGTTAAACGAATACCTGGCCGTTAAAAGCGTTAACTGTCGAGGGAAAATGCAATACCACCTGGCGGTTATTTGTTTGTTTTTGTTTTGTCTTTTGTTTTGTTGGGGTTTTTTTTTTTTGTTGTTGTTTTGCTGTTTATTTTATTTTAATTTGTTTGTCTGTAAGTTTTGGGGGTGGGTTGTTTTTAATTATTATTTTTTTGTTCGTTTCTTTGTTTGTTTTGTTTCGTAGTAAAATACTATCATTCGATTTCATCAAAAGCTGTGGATATCATAATGTATGCTGATATCGTTTTCTCATAATTAAGGAGTTTTATTAGTCTACCCTCAGCTCCGATTCAATGGAATAATTCACGTGTTAAAAAAAATATATAGTGTTCATAAGGCCACCTCTTAACCTGTTTTCCCTAGCATGAAACATACAGTATTAATTACGCGCTACCTTTTTTTTCAAACACTAATATATTACAATTACTTTTCACCCTTAATAACTTAGACCCGGCCACTTTATCACAGGTGCATGCTTTAGATGGCAGGCAAATGGATGAAACATTTACTGAAAGCCTTCCTGACGTACTCGAAACATAAGAGCCAATTTCTATGGCCTTTTGTTGCTTCAAAATAGAATTTCTAGTAAAGTTGATGAATCTGAGAAGGTACAGGTAAACTCATTACGCTCGATGAGGTGATCTTGTTTCAAGTGTCTTCATCAAATATTAATGTTGTAATGATGTATGATAAATCACATTGTATATCTCTTACTGAATGGCAGACATTGGTTACAGATAGACTATTGCAGAGAGCTGTCATCGAGGCAACCTATCATCCGCTAGTATGGTTATGTCAATTTCACCTCATTAGATAAAGTGATTTTGTGACGTTTGGCTGACCATTACATACATTACATTAAAACTTCATGGTTACATATAGTTTTGTGTGTTGGTGCGTTTTACTTCCAGAAGGCAATGTTGTGAGATTGTTAGCCAAGCGCATACTATTTATAGTCTGGTTAATACAGTTTAGTGAGAATTGATCATAAAGATGGATGGCAAAAAACAATAACAAAGACCTGAGTGGCGTCAAATTCGTTCTAACTACAACTATTTGGTAAAGACTTCATGATCGACAGCGATAGAAATCTAAGTATTTACCTTAAGGATTGGTTCCAAAATGTTTTTAAATTCACAATCGATCTACATTATACGCTCTTTATTTTTGTCTTCTGAATTTAAATGTCTTCAATTGACGCTATGCGTTTAGACAAAATGAACATAACATCCGCCAGAGATAGTATGCAGATGACGTCACTCAGGCCTTTGTTATTGTTTTTGCCATCCGCGTTTGTGAGTTGTTCTCACTAAACTGTATTAACCAGACTATGAAAGTTCATGGTTACACAGAGTGTGTGTGTTGGTCCGTTCTACTTCCGGATGGCAATGTTGTGAACGCCTTGGCCAAGCGCATTCTATCTATAACGTACTAACACACAAAACGATGTGTAACCTTGAATGTTGATAGCCTGATTGATAGAAATTAGTGAGAACTACTAATAAAAATGGCTGGCTAAAAACGACAACAATGAGCTGAGTGACGTCGATTTCGTTTCTTCTGTATAACAACAACCTGACAGTTAATTAATATTATCATTAAGATACACAATGCCTTCAACGCGTTTAGTGACCGCATTTCTCTGTTTTCTGTGGTGTGTGTGTGTGTGCGTGTGTGTGTGTCTGTGAGTGTGTGTGTTTGTGTGTTTGTTGGTTTGTTTCGTGTCTGTGTGTGTTCGTGTGTGTGTATGTGTTTGTGTTTCTTTTGTGTCTGTGTGTGTTTGTGTGTGTGTGTGTGTGTGCGCGCGCGTGTGCGTGTGCGTGTGTGTGTGCGGGCAGGCTTCAACTTCTGTGTTAGATTCTGATCTATTATTTGGGGCGATCGAGGTATATCGGAAACCAATATCTATTACTATTATAGCGAGGGCCTTGATTGGCATGGCGAAAGGGGGTTCACCGGAGATCAATAAATTACCACTGGTTGTTTCCGATCTTGAGATAATTAGAAAGTGTTTGACAATGCATGTTTTTGTTTGGGTGATTGTAATAATCCGGATGGATTGAATAGCTGAATAGCTGTATTGATGGATGGACTGATGGATGGATGGATGAATGGGAACGATCTAAATTCATGTTTTCGTCCAGCCTAGTCATCAATCACGTGATTTGTTGCTGTCCAACGATTGGACATTTCTGAACAAACGTAAACACGCTGCTTTTGTTTATGAAAGATATAAACATACACATGTGTCAAACTGAACACAATGACGAATCGTAATGTTAGATAGTTAAAAATCTGTGAACACTTTTCACCATGTAGGTCACTTTGAGCACATTTGCAATGTGACCAATTACCTCGAGCACATGGAAAGGTAATATAGATCGCTCCCATTGATGGATGGGTGGATGGACGGATCCATAAACGGATAAATGTGACGGACGACTGGCTGGATGAATTGATGAATGTGTGTATAGCCAGCTCTCTTTAACTTATTGATGCTATGCGTTTAGATTTTTTTAAAACTCACAACATCCGCCAGCCGGATGTAAGCTACCAACACACAAAACTAGATGTAACTTGAAACTTTTATAGATGTTATGCGCTTAGGTAAAAAACTCTAAACATTCTGTCAGCCGGATATAACGTACCAACACACAAATCTATGTAACCTTGACTGCTTATAGTCTGATTAGAATTTAGTGAGAACTCATAAAAATGGCTGGTTAAAAACTATAACAAAGAGCTGAGTGACGTCAATTTTGTTCTCCCTAAAACTCACAATTTTTATTCTTTTGCGAATCTCTCTATGGGCAGCGCAAAATTGTGACATTGGAAAGTATTTACTCACATTCTCTAATTTTACTCAAGTGTGAAATGCCTATCTGACCGCTAACATCAGTGTCTCTGTCGAAAAAAAACCAGATTAACAGCGTCATGTCTCGTCCTACATGTTAAGTATTGCTGTTGGCTTGGAACCGCATGTAAGGTGTTTCGAGCGCATAATTTAGTGGATAATGCGTTATATAAAAGCTCACGTTTTTTGTTTTGCTTTGATTTAGTTCTTGATTTGTTTTTGTTGTTTTTTTGTTGTTTTTTTTTGTTTTTTTTTATTTTTTATTTTTGTTTGGGGGGGGGGGTCGTTTTTGTTTTGTTTTTGTTTTTTTGTTTGTTTTTTTTTGTTTACTGTTTGTTTGTCGTTTTCTTTGTTTTGATTTTTTGTTTCCGTTTTTGTTTTTTGGTTTGTTTTTTTTTTGTTTGGGGGGGGGGGTGTTTTGGGTTTTTTAAAATCCTACAAGCACAAAACTCCGTCAAAGCTGATACAAACCAATTTATCACTGATAAAAACCTACTGTAAAAAGATGACTAACAAGAGGAAACATATATTATCTAAAAAAAGAAAATAGTGAGTGCTTCAAGGAGAAAAAGAAGAAGCGAGGAGAGGAAGAGAGAAAAAGGGATGGGGTGGGTTGTGTGTCAGAGAGTGTGGGTGCGTGTGCGTGTGTGTGTGTGTGTGTGTGTATGTGTGTGTGAGTATGAGTGAGTATGAGGATGTTTATAAAAGAGATATTATATAATAAAGAAAAACAACTTGGGGGGGGGGGGGGGGCGGGGGGGGGGGGGGGGAGAAGAGCATTATGGAATAAGATAACCATATCTACAGAAATAATATTATGTTTAAAAACACACCATTTTAACGAAGCCTATGGTTGCTTGGGGCCATCTCTTAATCCATCAATTAGAAATTCGATCCTTTTTTATTGTTGTTGTTTTGTTTTGTTTTGAAGAATCGATAGATTTTGCTTCCGTAGCTTCTTTCTGAAATAATAGACTCTAGCTGTTTTAACTCTTTCTCTATGAGGACATTGCATTATCGTATGTGATACTGTGCATTGCGTATTATCAGGCTAAGGTTAAGTCAAAAACTGGCCTGGCCTACGTATATAATTTATTTCTGTTTATGTTTCTGGGCATGCAAATAAAAAATGAGCATGTACTACATAAGTATAATTTTTCCTTTTATCTATTCATGTGTTGATAAGGTACCTCTTTAATGGCCTATAACTTATAGTATGAATTTACTGTATAATTATATAGATATAAATGAATTCATTGATATGAAGTTCTTAGGAACCACGAGGCCCTCATTGAGCTGGATTTTACTTCAATTTCTGTAGCGATAACCGCAAATAATGAGTTTTCCTCCATATCTACACCCAACAGGTTACTCATTTGATAATGCTTGGTAGATTCAATAAATCGTGTACACAGTGTCCTCCTTTTCCGAGGGTTCTGAAGGACTATGTAATAAAAGAAAATTCTTATTAACAAAAGCTATTACCACTCATTATAAGATCCATCACTCCTCCTTCAGAAAGTAAAAATAAAACTTAAACAGAATCAATCCATCTATCTACACCTCGTTCAGCTCCAGCACAGTGTAGGAAACACTAAGCACAATGGAATTGGAAGTGTCAATGAGGAAAATGGCAATAATGACAACGATATTACGACAGTGGCCCGGTCTGCGTCAAATAATATGTCAATAGAAAGGTCGCAATGACGTTTAAACCATTCGCAGCCAACAACGGAATCAGCTCTTTCACATCAGAATTTCCTCCAGTATTTTATCACGCGATCATACCTACCCTGCTGTACTCTGGAAAAACCAATATTAAAAAATTTGGCTAGAAAACTCGTCCTTCAAATATCGATCGATTTAAATTACCCTCATCTTAGTAAAAACTCTCAAACCTGGGACTTCGCGAAGTCCCAGGTTTGAGAGTGTTTGCTAAGATGAGGGTCATTTAAATCGATCGATATTTGAAGGATGAGTTTTCTGACCAAATTTTTAAATATGGGTTTTTCCAGGGTACGGCAGTACTGACCCGTTCACTTTCACCAATAGTGGAATTATAACAATAGCGATGCGACTCGGGGTTCGTTCAAAAAGATAGGATATATCATATCATACCATACAATATGAAGGGGAATTGAAGCCAACTTACCTTTGTATACAATGGATTTTTAAATTTTATCATAATTATATCGGGATTTTCATTATTTCTTTATTAATCATTATTTTGAGTGAGTGATTTTGACGCTGCATTTTTGTTTTGTTTCATACCTGATACTGGTCCAAGATTTTACAGTTCTGTTAATAAATTAAATCCCCTTATGCTAGTTTTTGTACCTGTCAATGGGAATGTAAAACAGGTCAAGGTAATATCGATCCCCGGCATGTAAAGGTTTTTAGCTAGTCTTTATTTGGAGAAGGGGAAATGGAGATGGGTGGATGGAAGACAATCCGATTTCATTATTATACGTCATTGGGGTGGAATGAATGACATTTGATGGTAGAACCGATCATATTATTATTGTAATATTATTATTGTCATTATTGCGTTCGGTTACCGATGTATTGATGTTACTGTTACCTCTTCGACCAATAGATAGAATGAAGTTGACGTCACTCGGGTCTTTGTTATTATTTTTGCCATCCTCATTTCTGAGTAATTCTCACTAAACTGTATCAACTAGACTATAAACGTTTAAGGTTACTGAATGTTTTGTGTGTTGGCCCATTTGTAGGGCTAAACCACTCCGGAAACTGACTCCGGCGACCCGACACAGCCGTCCTCTGCCGTCTTCCGGATAAAGAAGTCGGCCACAGACAAAATATTAAGAATAAAGAGAAGAGCCGCTAGATCTACCCGTGCCAAGCACCCAACGCCCTCTGTCGTTTTTTTTATTTTTCGAGCTTGGTAAGGGTAAATCTATCGCATCGGCTCTTCTCTTTATTCTTAGTATTTTGTCCGTGACTGACGTCTTTATCCGGCAGTGCCGGGTCGTCGGAGTCAGTCTCCGGTATGGATTAGCCCTTATACTTCTGGATAGCAATGTTGTGAGCTTCTAAGCCAATCACACACAATCTATACTGCCATAATATTCTGAAGAAAAAAAATCGAACATGTGTTTAAAATTTTGGACAGAAAACTCATCCTTCAAATAAATATCGATTAATGAAATGACCCTCATCTTGCCAAAAACTAAGACGTCGCGAAATTCCCAGTTTGATAGCTTTTGACAAGATGAGGATCGTTTTCATCGATCGATATTTTGGAAGCCGAGATTTCTGGTCAAAATTTTATATACATGCTTTTGTGTGTGTATGTGTGTGTATGTGTGTGTGTGTGTGCGTGTGTGTTTTCCAGAGTACGCAAGAGTAAAGAATGGAGTTAAATGTAGACATGCCCAGCACTACGAAAATTTTGAAGAATTACGAATTTTTACTCTATCTACAGAACTTTGACTCAATAAAGCTTGAAAAGGAACGTTTAGTTCCTTAGAACCTATAATGTTGTGGACTTTGGAGCATTTTTGATACTGATGAGAGCAAAATATTATTTTACAATTTTACAAAGCTATCTAGATATAGTGAATTTTTCTTTTCCTTCCCTTGGAACTACGAATTTTTGGAAATTTTAAGAAAGCAACTCTGGATAAATATGACGTCCAAGATCCGTCGCCAACGAACTGGTAGGAAATAGAAGAAAGAGGTAGGGTGGGTTGTGTTGGGTGAGATCCATAGCCAATGAACTGGTAGGAAATAGAAGAAAGAGGTAGGGTGGGTTGTGTTGGGTGAGATCCATAGCCAATGAACTGGTAGGAAATAGAAGAAAGAGGTAGGGTGGGTTGTGTTGGGTGAGGAGACTACGGTTCTTGTATTTCACGTATAGCACTTGGGCACCTCGTTGAAAATCTTGTACACAGATTTAATAATTCTTATCAATTTTATCATCATCATCATCATCATCATCATCATCATCATCATCATCATCATCATCATCATCATCATCATCATCATCATTATTATTATTATTATTATTATTATTATTATTATTATTATTATTATTATATTATTATCATTACTACTACTACTACTACTACTACTACTACTACTACTACTACTACTACTACTATACTACTAATACTACTACTACTACTACTACTACTACTACTACTACTACTACTACTATTACTACTACTACTATTATCATTATTATTATTATTATTATTATTATTATTATTATTATTATTATTATTATTATTACTACTACTACTACTACTACTAATATTATCACCATCATCATTGTCATCATCATCATCATCATCATCATCATCATCATCATCATCATCATCATCATCATCATTATCATCATCATCGTTTATAAGAGACACAAAACAAACACTCGTCCTATCTGCATTCGACTTAATCAGAAATAAAACTAAACAAACACATCGATTCAAATTTCCGATAGAAGACTTTTCTTGATAACGCCAATCAGTTTTCCATAATTCATCAACCCAGTCATTAATTCCTTCATTTACCACCTATTTAATTTATTAATCCATATAACCATCCATCCCCCATCTACTCATCCATGCAATCATTCATACGTCTATCTATTCATAATTTACTATCTCTCTATCAATACACCCATCAAGCATCAATTCTTTTTTTTTATCCCTAATTACCTTCCGACAACAACTGGTATTATTCTTTATTATCACGACTTCTCCGATTTCGTTTCCTGGTCTACTATGAACTGACCACTATATTCTGTATACGCATATAGACACACATACACACACTCACACCCACACACACACTCACAGACACTGAGAAACACAGATCAATAACATGGTTCTATAAATCTTACATAATGCAAGTAAACGTTCTCAGGACAATCTATCAATCAGACTATAAACGTTAAAGTGTAGCACATCATTTTCTGTGTTAACTATTTATATCCCGACGGTGAGTGTTGTGAATATTTTACCGAAACACGTAGCATCAATATTATGTATACAT
>NC_088362.1:46539193-46541693 GCF_034508935.2 Berghia stephanieae
GTGTGAGTGTGTTTTTTGTTTTTAGTGTGCCCTTCTTCAATTTTTTTTCTAGGAGTTATCCCTGTTTCTACCTCTTTTTTAGTTTATTTTTCTGGATAAAGGGAAGTGGGGGGGGGGTGTTGCCTGTTTTATTTGTTTGCTGCTATGACATCCAAATTGGACCGGAAGTAGTCTTCAGTGTCATAATGCCAATGGAGTTATATATATAGTGTTAAACGGACAGCAGTTTTCATTTGATACCAGCGTGACTCAGCGGTAGGGTCTTTGCTTCGTACCCGAAAGATAACGAGTTCTACAACCCGCCGCTGCGCTGTGTGGCCTTGAACAAGTCAGCTCGCCCTAGGTCAATTTGCGGCGTTGCACTGCGGCTACGCCTGGGTTATTCCAGTCTTCCCTTGGAATAGACATTAGAGACAAATTTCCCATTTGGGATGAATAAAGGGAATTTAGTATAATATCAGTAATTTAATAAGTATTATTATTATTGAAAGTTATCTTTCTTATGCAATAGTGTATGAACAAGATCTCTACAAAGTCTGTCAGCATTTCGTATGACCAAATACTCATTCATAACGGAATCCAATAGGTCAATGAGTCTTCCACAATAACACAACGCCAGGGATATGGCTCATGTGATCATTGTCGCCATTTTATTTGCAGGGCAAATTCCGCATGCCTTGACTTTGTAAAAAGACAAGACAACGTACCACTCGTCAATATACATAACACTTAAGATGTGGTATTTCTCCTCTATTTTCTTTTATTTTATTTAATAATTTTATTTATCGTTTTGGGATTTACTTTTGCTATTTATCTATTTATTCATATAGATTTATTTATTCATTTATTTCAGTATTTACCTATCTGTTTTATTTATTTAGTTAGTAGCTTTTCTTTAGTCAATTATTGATTTTTACATAATTCAATTTAATTGGAAAATCTATGTCCGAGTTATTTTGGCAATTGCATAAGAATATACATGTGAATATATTAAATGATTCACTAAACAAAAAGGACAGTTTACAAACTTTGGCTCGTTAATACGTATGAACAAGTTCTTATCCGAGTCTGATTCCAGTAAAGTAATAACACAGTGAAGTTAACTTTCACGATAACAAAACGTTATGGAAAGACGTAATGTAAATGTTGCTGCTCGAAGCTCGAAGCAATAAAAAAAAACAATGTCAAACTGAATGTAAGCTTCAAGTTAAGATACGAAAACGTATATAATGGACGTTTCGGGTTTACCCTTTATCAACAAAAAAACAGGATGAATAAAACGCTACAGATGAGTGAGATAATGTGGTAGTGGCGTTGTTAAGATAAAAAAACGTAATGTGACTTATTTGCAGGTCTGGTGTATTGGGCTCATTGTTGTGCGGTTATGTGGTCTTGTGATATGACACTCGCTTTCGGAAGGTCCTGAGTTCGAGCATCGCTCGACTCATAGTTGAGTCCTTGGAAAAAGGTTCTTTATTCACATTCTCTCACCGTACTCAGGTGTAAAATGAGTACATGGCCGTTAACAGCGTTGTCTGTGTCGGAAAAAATTGTAATATCGCCTGACAGGCGTCATGTCTCGTTCTACATGTTAAATGTTGCTGTTGGTCAGGTACCCAAAGCGCTTTGAGCACGTTAAGTGGATATTGCGCTATATAAAAGTTCATTATTGTTATCAAACTATTCTTAAACCAACACAAAGTATTGTCCATTACATCAATGTTAAATAAAGCCCATTATTGTGTTTGGTTATCTGACCCGGAAATAAATATCTGCGATAAGACGTCTTATGGTCATCGTCACCAAACCATTAATTTACTGATAGAGCTTCACAATACTAGACTTTTCATGAAGAGGAGCGCAGATGACAACGCACAGCCATAACTCGCCAACCTCCATAAAACATGTGTCTTACAATTCCCTTCCAGCTTCACAATACTAGACTTTTCATGAAGAGGAGCGCAGATGACAACGTACAACCACAACTCGCCAACCTCCATAAAACATGTGTCTCACAATTCCCCTCCAGCTTCACAATACTAGACTTTTCATGAAGAGGAGCGCAGATGACAACGTACAATCACAACTCTTCAACCTCCATAAAACATATGTCTCACAATTCCCTTCCAGCTTCACAATACTAGACTTTTCATGAAGAGGAGCGCAGATGACAACGTACAGCCATAACTCGCCAACCTCCATAAAACATGTGTCTTACAATTCTCTTCCAGCTTCACAATACTAGACTTTTCATGAAGAGGAGCGCAGATGACAACGTACAACCACAACTCTTCAACCTCCATAAAACATGTGTCTTACAATTCCCTTCCAATTTTCCACCAATTATTAATTCCCTGAGCAAAGAGGATAAATTATTATAGTCTACATATTCCGTCTCTTTTGTATATCTAATCTAGACAACATTCAATCGTCGTCCACCAAGGAAAAAAGGAAAAACCTCAAAAAAATCAATATCGCCATCACGCTGTGTGACGAGCTA